>NW_023501150.1:110000-167619 GCF_014066305.1 Letharia columbiana | reverse complement strand
GGGGATACACAGTCAAGCAGCATACTAGCATTCAAAGGTCATGAAACTGGAACAAAAGGGCCCTATATATTGAGGAAAGCCTTTCACGAAAGGGACATCTGTAAATCAAATCGACGCGTAAAACAAGCGATTGTTGAAAAGACTTGTTTCTGCGCCACCAAAGTCTCCTCCGCCAGAAATCGGTTGTTGAAACTCGACCAAGCTATGACCTTCCAAGGTGCCCATCGTCTAACTGGGCTCGGAGTTTGGCGCAATGACGCCAATGCCAGGGTACGCACCATTGACCTTTTTTACAAATTAGCGGCTGGAAGACAGTACCAAGGGAAAGCAGAGAAACGAACTGGCGAGCCTGATGAGCTAACGCTGCCGTCAGAGTTTCCAGCGCTCTGTCCAGGCTTGACGAAATTCAATGCGGCGTTACAATTGAAGTAGCCATCATTGATGAAGAAAGGCGCAATGGTTCCTGACAGACATTCTGGTGTTAGGTTTCTTCTTGGTGGCAATGCGAAAGAGAGAGGACGATTGGTACCTTTAATAAACCCCGTGGCCAGCTCAAAGTTGTCGTATAATTCGGGAGCAAGCTGGTCGGGTGCAACATCGAGGAGGTTCTCCAAGATGAAACAGCCCAACTCCTGTGGCGTCTGGTTCGTCACGTTAAAAAAGCCGAGGGGGACGAAATTCCCCAGGCCCTCGTTGCCTCCGATCTCGCGCGGATTCATCAGGAACATCTCGATGGCTTGCGTCATAGCGCCGACAAGGGTGAATGGTACCCCGCGTCGGTACCAGTTCTCGGGGAAGGTCTCGTTGAGGAAGAAGGGAGCAACGCTGTTGTAGTCTGGGATACCGGTGGTGCCGTTGGCTAGACCTTCGTAGACGAAAACACGCTCCGCATGGGAGACCAAAAACCAGATAACACCGGCGAGGAAGTCTGGGTTTGTCTCTCTGGAGATGTCATAACGATAGCCATTGTCGATAGCATTCAACGCCTGATTGAAAAGTCCGCCGGTCTGGGAGGTCTCGTTGACGTATTCTTGCCATCGTTGAAGAAGGAAGTTGGCATTGTTACCAAAGTATACGTCTTGGCGTGTGATGCTTCCATCGATCTCAAAGACGCCATGTTTGTCGAGACCACCGGCAGGACCGATGGTGTTTGGGACGCGAGCATCAGCCCCTCCAATGGTGTATTTTCCCGAGACAAGGTCGCCGCCAGCCATGAGTCCAAGAGCTGAGAGGAAAACGCTGAGACTATAGTCGAAGCCATAACCTATTTGGACAGCATTGGCGGCTTCGGCAAAGCTTGTGATACCATCGCGGGAGATGTAACCATGGTTCGCAAGGGCATTCAAAGTTGGGCATATGCCACGTACATCGGTCGGGCCTGGGGCTTGGAATTGGTGCGCAGGGTCGTTGCCTGGGATCTGTTCGAGGGTGATGATTTGGGGGGTAGGTACATCGACGGCTTGTAGTTCGCCCGTGAGTTCCTGAAGCGCTCCATTGACTATTACATTACGTTAGTGACTTACGATAGAACATCTCAAGTGGGCGAGACTTACGAAGACCTCCTCCGTAGGGTAAGTCGAGAACACCGCTCACGATTGGTCCAATAATGCCAGCTGGGCTTGGATCTGGAGCAGCTTCGCGTTTGTGCGCTTGGAAAAGCACTTCTGCAGCTTTGGGGTCCCGCTTGACAGCTTCGAACTTGGCAAGATCTGCTTCGGTGAGCCCTCCAGAGCGTTTCAACATCTCAAATGGACAAGCCGCGAAAACTCGGGCCACGAGGCCTGCACCTAAGGCGAAATACGCTGTCTTCATGTTGGATGTGAGATCTGCTGTGGATTTTCCGCTGTTTAAAGAATTTAGAAGGTTGCATGGGGTCCCTACAGATGGTTAGCCGTCTGTTTATATAATGGGACTCGTCACTTCTGACAAGTTTCGGGTGTGGGCTATCAGGAAGCACGCCATTGAAATCCATTTCCGATGCTGGCATCCATGAAATTTCAAATTTTGGTCCCATTTGGGAAACAAGAAGCAAGGTTTGAACTTCTGAGGGTAGTGGCTTGTCCTCGGCATCCTTGGTGGCACCTGACCCGATGGACAATTTCCATCACCGTGTCTGAAAACAGCACTTGATTGGTGGAAAGCGGTGAACCGGCAAAGTCGGAACATTGGAGATGGGATAAAGATGGGTCCCATCTGAGTACTGTGTCAGCCTCAGCCGGTGCTGGCCCCACGGATGTGGATTAACGGAGAATATGATTGGTAGAAAGGGGGTTGTTGAGGATAAAAACAGCAGTCCATAAGCTCTTTGGGGCAATGCGGAGAACCTGGAGTGCACTGCTGCATGCGATTAACCCGGCTAAGACGGAGTAAAGCTTTAGGCCCAACATGAGATTAGCATACAGGGAATAACAGCATTGCAATATAGACATGAGATTAGCATACGGGGAATAACAGCATTGGCGTGAGAGAAGAGGAGAAGTTGCAAGAGGGATGCATATCTTTCTCATTGATCGCCGATCGATACGTGAAGTAAGGCAGGCATTGATTGATTTAAGCTGGCTTGTATGAAACTTGTAAAAGTACCGGAAAACAGTCGGCTCGGATGCGAGGTTTCTATCGTTGTGTGATTGACTGCCCTTCCCACAGAATGAAGCGCCATGCATTTCCCTTTTAGCGATCTGAATCAGCACAATCATTCTGTGTCCGTCTATGACCGCTTGAGGCGGTATCGTGCTCTCTAGAACACGGGAAAAGATAAATGATACCCAAACCTCAGAAGGATATGGATAGCTGCGCTTGGAGGTTTGACTTCCTGTATCATTCCCATGAATATCTAACTCTCGGCTAACTGTTTTTGAGTCTCCTATCTTACTAGCTAGCTTCACTAGTCGATGTACCTTACCTTAGCCTAGCCTCGGCATAAGGCGCTCATAGGGGTGAACTGTCGGCTATAACGCAGGCCGACAACAGCGATATGCACTCTTCAACTATCAGTATATTGGGAAAACAAGCGCTCCGTAACTGAATGGTGGTCCCCGAAAGGATGATTGAGAATTCGAAAGTGATATGACGAAGAAGCACGTAATCCTCCTATTCTAGTTAATCATCCTGGATTGCAACCGTTTTGGAAAGTGCGATGAACGAAAAAGGCGGCAAGTTAGGAGGATCTGCAGAAGCACTGCTATACTGGAATATGCTGCCAACTTAAATGGACAGCGATGCGCGTTCTGGAGCATGTTATCATACCCTAGTCAAATTGCGTGCTTTGCTTTCGCCAATCAGCCGTTCGGTATCATTAATTAAAAGGTGTTGCGGGGAAAGGCTGACCTGTTATGAGGGAAAAGAATAACTCCCGCATGAGTAAAATTGCGGCTTATGTTTTTGATATTTCTTTTAGCATTTCTCTACAGCATACTTCCGTTGAGCCGCTGTCAGAAGAACGCATGACCCAAATGTGTAAAGACGGCCTCATCTCGGGCTGACTTCGGCACTTACTCGTACTAGTACGTCAGTGTCTTGGCATTATCCTCTTATTGTTTGACGGAAGAACGTAATCTCTCCTATAGCTAACTTCTTCCCGGCCTACTTCTCTTAACAAGGTAGACAGAATTAACGAGTCTAACCTACACCCAGTCTGATAGATCTATAGTTTCTATCTTCCTTCTTAATTCGTAGCTCGTATGATTTAAGTAAATTAGACTACTACGAACGTAGTCTTACTAAAATCTCGCACGAGGACTACTTCTACGCTTTGTGTAAGGAATTGCGGTCAATTACTATCTTCATGAGCAAGAATTCCCCCTTCAACAGTCCCAACTCTTGGGTCAATGACTTCACCAATACGATGATCCGCAGTGAAGTATCTCCGTTGGACTTGTTTTCCAAGTACGCCAACGATGAACTTTTTGTAGAGGGGTTTCAAACCTGGTAAGAGCTTGCGGCAGCAGAACGACACAGTCTCGAAAATGCATGTCATGGGACATATTTCTCAGATCTGTGTTCTGGTCTGCATCGACTGCCAAACCTGCAGTCCATCGAAATGGATGATGACATATGGGGTAACACTCGCAGAAACATGAGTGGCACATCCCGCCCATGTATTCCCATCATACTCCAAGCGCCATTCTCTCAGGGTTCCCTCTCGCGCGGGGCTGGATTTCTTGGCATCTGCGCCCAAAGAGATCAGAAGACGCGCGTTTTGAGCATCTCTCTCTTGTGGTCCTTGCACTCTCAAGGACCCAAAGAAGCATCAAGCACTTTGAATGCCAGTCTCGCCATTGTCAGATCCGCCCAGGTCTCTCACCATTGCAATTCGCAGGATGTGATATGACAGAGAGATTTCCCCGCCACATGGCCACTACCCTATGGCAGCTCGGAAGCCTAAAGCTACAGATCACGCCTCGCAGTGACATTTTAGGTCACGAAAACGCCGAAGCGCTTGATTTTCTACCACAATTTTTAGAAAAGATGATTGGCCTGAAGAGTCTTGACCTTGTACTCATCACCGCTGAACGTGTGGAGAAACAGCGCCGTCTATCGCTGGCACTGCTCGAAGACACCTGCTATACATACTCGCAAGTGTTTCCTCGTCGAAGCAAATGACCGAATTCACAACGTCTATATCTCGCCGGCCTGGCAATACATGGTCTTGACATGACCTTTCTACTATTCAACCAGATGTCAGGATCGCAGCGCCTCTGGCTGAACCACATTAACCTCTTGGGTGGCAGATGGGAAGGTGTTGTTGAGGCTATGCGGATTCGCGGAGCTTTCATACCCTGGGACCTACTGAGTCTTCAAGGGTCATATCGACACCTGGGTGGCCAATGGTGGCCATGTTCACCGGACACGGAGGAGGAACAACTAGCACTTGAAGCCTATATGAATTACGCCACAGAAGGTGGGCGTCATCCGAGCCTGCCAGCTGGTTTGCAGGATTCGCTGTCAATCAATTACTTTGACGAGTTGTACTATGTGGCAGGGCTAAAGCGTATTCGAGCGTTACGGCTCCGCATACAACAGCTGGATGACCGACGGACTTAGCTCGTACTTTATATCAAGGGCAGCTAAATCATGGTCAATACTTAACAGTGGCGACCGAGCTTACAAGTAGTGAATTTCAGCTGCCGAGGCGGGACGTTTCATGTCTGGCGTCAACTTCCTTAAGCCCGCGAGATACCGGAAGATGGATAAGATTGTCTTGTCTGTATGGACCTATTCTACCGGGGCAAGATTCCTGAAATCTTAGTCTCACTTTTTATGTGCCGCTACACTATGGGCTTAGTCTGTATAGCAAAGTGGTTATCTCCCTTGAAAGAGCAGACCTGGTGTCCAATGTGCCGCCGGGTAGAGATTCTCTCCCGGGAAGAGTAACAGCGTATGATTAACGTGGAACCAAATGAAATGAGGCGATAACAGGACATGACCGCGGCTCGAGAACTATCTGAGATCCTTTGAAGACCCGAGGTCGTAATAGCGCCCGTGGCACCACCAGGCGGGCCATCCACAACGGAAGTTCTGTCTGATTTCAGGTCGGCAAGATCTTCAGGGTCAGTCTTCCGTGGTACGGCTGATGTAGCGCGCAATAAGTTCCCCCTCCGAGCATTATCCGAGCTTGCCAGTCGCATGAAGTCTTCGAACCCTTCGTCCTGCGATGTTGCAGACATGAACTTGCGAGCTGTACTATATATGAGAGGTCCAAGCGTACAACATTCGGTGGACTCGAGCAAGGCGTCACCAATGAGAATAGAACTGGAGGATCTGGTGGATTGGTAGAGACGCTGGCTTTTTGGCGCCCTGGTGCTTGCTTCGTCATACCTCTTAGACTTGTCGAGAAGACTTTGCTCTTGGCGACGATGCAGTTGCTGCCCAGAGAATTTTTTGACATCTCTAGCTACAACATTAGCTGTCGGTAGAGCTCGAGAGTGGAAGTGTTCCAGTCTTAAGCCTGATTTGCGCGATTTTTCGTTACACTCGGGGATCTTCATCATGCATCCCCATGAGCGTTCCTAGAAGCAAGCAGCAGCTTCAATGCTTTGACGGTATCCATTCCAGACTTCTCCAAATCTGAATCCATTTTCCTCATACCGTCTTATCTCCATACTCTAATCAGTGTACAGTCCTTTCGATCTCTTGATTCCGCTGCAAAGCGGTCACGCCCTAATACTTTCGTCGGCTCTCCTCACTCATCGAGCATCACTATCTGTTACTCAGCATCCCACCACTTCATTTTCAACCAGACTCAACAAAAAATCCGCGCTCTGCTTCAGCTCTTGCGCAACAAGATCAGTTTCGAAGCGAGCTGACCCGAGATCACGCACGGGATTCAAGCTACCTTCTATGGATATAAGCTCCCGATCAAAATCAATGGAATGAGTGAGCTTGCGTGGGAGCCGCTGCACGATTTGCAAGTTCAAGATCCTCGTCACAATTCTCATTGAGAACTTCGACGCGTTGTTGCTGACTGTGATGAGACCCGTTTGATGTCTTCGAATAGCCGGTAGATGCAGTGTGCGAACTTCTACAATGCATGCGCCGAATATGATTGTGTGGAGGAACCAAGTGGTGAGGTGCATGAAGACGTGTCTCGGCGCGATAGCACAGATCGTTCTCCTGCAAGGATAAAACAACGATCGGATTGGATTGGCTTTCGCGTTCAGAGCGCGTGCGGACTGGGTTGCGCTTGCATTTCAGCGTCAATGTCGGTCGATGACGGAACGCAGAATTTGAGTACGTGCGCGCTCATATTCAAATTGCTTCTCAAGTCGAACCGAAGATCGAGGGCATTGAAAGATAGATCTATACTGGTCTGAACTTGCGAAAGTCTTTATACAATAACTCAACCTTTTCAGGTACTCTATTTTTACCATGCTGGTTTGTTTAACAGGCGAATTTAGCATTGCTTCATTCACTTTCTACCTGAATGAACAGCGCATCAAGCTACCGTCCTTTTAATCATTTTCTTCGCTCTCGAACCGACTCATCCGCCAAGAAGCCTGAGAAACCGGAAAGGGAAATGTTATAAAGAGAGGGAATGGGAAGGTCACGCATTTGAGCATGGCACAGCTCTTCCTATCCGGGCGTCTCGCTCGAACCTCTCGTGACCAAAGCTGCTCTGTAATGGTTCCCTTGTAGCAAGGTGAGAAATGGTCTTTCATCACCTTATGCGCTCGTTTGCTCCTGTGGAACAAGTAATTAATAGATGATCTTTCCATGATATGGGCCTAGGATCCTTCCGAAGGCTGTGCTTGCGGCGCAGCTGGGGCATGTTTCAGATGCGTATAAGTTCGCGTTCTATTTGACGGACGTCCAGCGGCCCGTCGCTCGAAAAATCAAGATTGCAACTGCAATCCTTCAAATCCTTCGTGTCTTGGCAATAATGTTAGGAAGCGAGATGTCTGTGCAATATTTCCCAATTCATTTCCGTTAATATATACCTCCACTCATTACCTGCTGTGTTCATCTTTTTCACTTCCTTGGCCTGCTTTTGGACAAGGCGGGCTGCATTGCAGTAGTAGCCTCAACGTCTCGCCCGAAAAGCTCCTGTGCGCGAAGTTTCTGGGTCGCTTGTCTGCCTGCAAAGCAATCGCGATGTCCAAGACGCCCATCATTCTACGGCTTCTTTGCCTTCTCGATATTACTCTGGGACTTTCCACAGAGCCTTCTCTAGCTACCAGGCTCAATCAGTCGGTAGTGGCATCTCCGAACCCGGCACGCTACATTTCTCAACCGTATCCTAGTCCCACCGAAGTCAAGAATCAATCCTATGGCCAGGTTCCCGGTGTGTACGTGCCGTTGCCCACTCAAGAGCGAGGTGCTTGCAGCATCACCGACGAATACTGCTCGTACAACGGCACGGACAGAAACCCAGACGGTTTGAGCGATCAATGCATATTGTGGGACAATACTTGCTCGGGAAACCAAACCTTAGCAATCGACCAATTTTTCAGTCAGACACAAGAATTGCTATACGAAAATGTCTGTTTCACGAGCGATGGAGACGACTCTGTGGAGTCTAATTGCACCCAACACAATACGCCTGCCAGATACTCGGAGTTCGCGAGAATAAAGAGTTGGATGAGATCACCGCAATGCATTAGTAGCCAGGGTGTGTACCAGAAAGCGCACCCAGCTCCGGATACGGAGGGCATGCAGGGTGAGAAACGTGCCGATAATAAGCGCGGTAATAGCACGCAAGGGCGCGTCCATGGAGGGGGTACTTGCTGCGGCACCTGCAACATCGAAGCTGGGAATGTCGACGTATACTATTGGCCGGCTTCCAATGCCAACATATCTTGTCTGAGCATCATCGGCAACAGCGTCAATCCCCCTGATTATCGTGCCACGACAGATTCACTCGGGCTCAAGTAAAGTCACCTCTGCATCCCTAGTCATCCCTCTACTTCATGCCTGAAGAAAAGCTGACTCCAAGATCTCTGCCAGGTACTGGGGATGCACAAAGCCTCTGACAGGTATTATAGATGAGTCAGTACAGACCATCACCACTGCCTCTGTCATGTTCACAGGATCGATGTCATGGAAAGCATACTTGGAGAATCCATGGGACTCGCCCTTGTGCCCCACAACGTCTGCAGCATCCCCGGGCTCAAATTCATCTGTTAATGCACGCGCCTTAGACGGGCAAATTTACGCACGTGGTCATTCCTTAGTCACTCCAGCGTCGGTCACCGGCAAGGATGACCTGCATATAACAACCGTGGTGTCTGGAAGCTTCACCTTGTAAGTGAACCCTGCGCCTACCAAGCGAGATATTCAGTAACAGGTTCTCAAGTACTTCTCCATCAGTCTATGCTGCTTTTAGCAACATAAGTGCATACGACTCTTGCGGTACGGAGGTCATCTCAACAACGATGCTCTCTTTTGCTCCTGGAGAGTTGTCGACCGTGGTTGGACCTCGCTACTTTGGCAATATTGCGGCGACGACTTTACCATTCAATTTTGCAGACCTCGTAAGCAAAGTCTTTTCTCTTGTGACTCAAAGTTGAAGAGGTAGCTTGGCAGCCTTCAATAAATAGACACATTTGGGTGTTCACAACGCACCTTTGAAGTGGCAACGCTGACAATAAAATTTTGAACAGCCCTGTCCGCCTTACAGCGTTGCTTCCGAAAACTACTACAAACCTGAGCCGGGGGAGCCATATAGACCTCTGATCGCTATACCCAGCCAGGTCAGGGACATGGTTCCGTGGTTCCAGTACTGTACAGATTTGTGGTTCACGGGCTTCGATCCGCCGAGGTCTCTAATTCCAGCAGCAGCAATAGCCCCGCCTGTCACTACTAGCGATCCTGCAGCCCCCACCATAGCACCGCAGCCGAGTGCGACTCAAGTTCCTGGCGCAAGGCAGACAGCTGCAGTGTGGAACCCAATACCTCTTCCATCGCCACTCCAACACGTGCCTCTCCCAAAAGAGACCAATACAGCGCCGGTGCTCAAGCCCCAAGTGTCCAAAGAGACCAACCCAGTGCCAATCATCAACCCACAAGCATCACAGCCTCAACCTGCAGACGGTGACCTAGGATCGGAGCATCAAGATCCGTCTCAGAAAGGCAGTGGCTCAACAGAACCTAGCGGACAATCGAGCATTCAGAATGATAGCAGTGGAGATCCCAAGTTTGCAGGAGATTCGAACCAAGATGCATCAAAAGACCCGTCTTCGCCTGCCCAGAATCAAGAAGTCAACACTTCTCAAGTTGCTACGAACGCGGCGGCCCAACATAGCTCTCAGAACGAAAGTCCAGATCCAGGAGATTCAACACCTGCCGAGGCTGCCACGCGGGCAGAAACAACAATATCGCTTGCTGGTCATGCTGTGGTGGTGGGCCCCTCTGGTGTTCATGTCGACGGCGTAAAAGTCAATCCTAATCAGGCTCCAACAGACATATCTGGAATGGCGGCTATGAATCAAGGAAACAGCATCGTAGTCGCCAGCCAGATCTTCCATTTAGCGGCTTCAACAGAACAAGTTGCCACCATAATTGCAGGTCAGACAGTCATCCCTATCGCTAACGGCGTGTCAATCCATGGTACTTCCATTACAGGCACAAACACTGCGATAATCTCCGGAACAGCGGTATCTGTTCACGACTCACACCTTTACTTCGGAAGCAAATCATATCCACTTCCAACCGCAAACCCTGCATCAGCGACGACGTTAGCCAATGGAGTAGTAGCTCTCCCAATATCGAACGCAGTATCAATCTATGGAACTACACTTACCGCTGGCGCACCAGCAGCAACATTTTCTGGAACTGCCGTCTTCCTTGATGTTTCGAATAACCTTGTCTTCGATGGTACTGGCCAGGCTCTGCCTCATTTCCCTCAAACAGAATCCCAGTCGGGCCAGGTCACAACTATTGATAGTGTAACCCTTGAGCTGCTCTCAAGTGGTATCTCTGTTGCCGGCACTACTTTGACACCTGGAGCACCTGCTATTACTGCTTCCGGCACTGCTACGTTGTCGCCGGGAGTTTCAGGAACGACCGTAGGTGGAACTTTGGTGTCTCTGGGCTCAGGTGGCAATCTTGTGATTGGGTCCAAAACAGTGGTACTTGGGGTTCCCAGTGGAAGCTTGGGTGGAATAATTATGGGGGGATTCGGGTCTGGAGGTCCATTGGCCAACAGCTCGTCCCCACCAGGGAGCCTACCGTCAGTTCTTAGCAATAGTACAAGTTCTAGCGTGCACATCTTTGAGGGAAGGGCTAGATGCTTACGAAGCCTTGTTCCAGAGGGTCTAGCTGGCTTCACAATTGCGATACATTTAGTGTTGTATTTTTACAAATACCAATAAGCTCTACCTTGTGAAATGATTACCATGTCCCATCTTGACCTGAGAATTTCTTTTTGTTGCACTATGGTATGCGCTCTAGTGACTTGAAGGGAATTACACGATATTCTCCCGTGCTCGTAAGCTGTCATTTTAAAAATGAAGCGATGCGCAAGAGAGAATAATGCATAGTGTCCAAGTTCTAGGTGAGAATGCTGGTGTTAAAGCAGTGAATCGGTAGCGATCAGCTTCTCGGATTCAAAGGCGCCCGGGTTCAGCAAAATTCAGACAATGGATCTTCGAACGTAGTGCTGTTCTAATCTCTAAATCAACATTTTTCGGGAGCGTGATGCGAAAGACAGAATCGTGTAGACAATGATATCAAGACATGGGCATCTCGACTCATGACGAAGTTGACCTTGAATTGGATTGATGATTGGAAGATACCACTGAAAATGGGAGACTACCCAAAGTATCTGGGACAGATGGGCCATCTGTAGACTCGTAGGCTCAGGGATCAGCAGAGCTCAAAATAGCAGTACTTCTAAAGAATATGGCAGACAGGTTCCCTGCTAGCGCGTCTCTGCTAGCATCCGGACCCTCTCCGTTCCACCGACAAATACAGACTGTGTGACTACCATCAGCCTCTCCGTAGAGCCTCTTGCGTACAACCTCACCTCTTGGTGGTCCCTAACATGTCCGGCATTCCGGTCTACGTATGAGCCACGTCCAGTGTCCCAAGTCCCTTCCCAAGGCCTTTCAGGCAACCAAGCGGCTTTATGTAGAGATATTTGGGTTCAGCGTAGCCAATAACAGCATATCCTGTTTGTTTGATCGCCAGCGCCCGATTTCTTTGTATTCATCTCCGCCTCTTGCATGTCCTGGACACTGAATGCGAGGTATATGGCGAGTGGGCCAGACCATCGTCGGCTCCAGCTGCGCATACTTGCTCCCCGCCTCAAGGGCTGGGTAGATGGTGTATGTGCGATGGGCTCTGGATAGAGTGTCGTGGCAAAGCTGCTGAAATTGGAAGGGTAGGTAGGACGCCGAAGTCAAAGGCTGGAAGAGGAGAGGTTGTCAAGCGGCTCGGGCGTGCAGAGAAGGTGGCTAAGGGCTTTATGGTCAGCTTTGTCTCGTGCTTTAGGACTAGACTAACGATTGTATGCGTAATATGAATAATGTTAAGGTGCGAGTGCTATGCTACAGTACGAATCTGGGTGTGTGGTGTGAATGGCACACCAGGCAGTCTTTGATCGTCGCTGTAAGGCTGAGCTAGAACCGAAGCACGGACTTAAATGATTATCCGGACAATAGGTGCGAGAGGAAGGATCTTGGAGCCTGGTGCTTACGTTCCCCGCTTCTAGACATGCCTTCTCAACTCATCTCATCTCTACAAATATCCATCATTTATGGAACAAGAAGAAAATCAGCCGTGAAATAATCTCTTTTTAGGATCCGTGGTTGTTGGCCTTCACGCGCTTCAAGCATTAATCTCAGCCATACTCATACAGTTGAGGCTGTCAACCATGCATCTTCCATTCCTCCAAAACTCATATTGGCTCAAGGTACTACGGGCCCGAGTTGGGGTAGCGAATTGCTTGATCCAGCTCCTTCTTTACTCAGTCTGTTGGCTTGAGGGTTTTATTGGCCAAGGTTGTCGTATGCAATTCCCGAGTTGTTGTGAGTCAAGCATCTTTTAACGCCTTCTGACTTTTTGTATCAATCAACATACCCCTGTAACACTACAGGTAGCACTCGACATACTACCGAGAGTCAGACCCAGTGATCAGCAGCCTCTTGAGTGACCGTTTGGTCACTACCTGACGACGAGTCTCTAAAAGTTTTCTTGGGTCCCTTGCTGTTGTGGCATTGCTTATTGGCATCACATTTACTATTCTAGACTATTTGCTGTGGTCACAAACTTTCATATCAACTGCCAAGCATCGCTCAAGCTAAAGAAAAGCAAGATCGAGCCATCGCTGATGCCAGCAACAGCCTCAGGATTTGCTTGGAGACCGAACCCAATCAAGAGAGGTTACATCGCCTTCGGTGACTCCTACGCCGCCGGTATAGGCACAGGCAACACATCCACATGGGGTTGCAGACAGGGTCAATTCGCCTATCCAGACTTAATCGCGTCAACTGTCCAAGACATCGACTTTCAGAACCTCGCCTGTTCGGGAGCCACAGTCCAGAATCTTCTCGGCGGAGGAGCATACAGCCAAGTCGATGCATGGTCAGCAACTTTTGAAAGCCATAACTGGAAAAATAAACACTAATTTCAGCTTCCTACAGGACCAACCCAACCATCGCTGACATCGCTACTGTCTCCATTGGCGGCAATGACATTGGCTTTTATAACATTTTGACGGCATGTGTACTCTGGGTTGGTGGAAACTGGGCTGGAGACTGCGACACAGAAGTTGCTAGAGCTAATGAGATACTTGCCAGCCCGGATCTCTCCACTAACATTACGTCCTTATTGAAAGAAATCATTGACAAGAATGGCAATGACGCCTTCAAGGTTTATATGACAGGCTATGTGACTTTTTTCAACGAAGCCACACCCCTCTGCGAGAGCTCATCGTTCAGAATATGGAATCCTCATTACGACAATACCCACAAAGAGAAAGGCCAACCATGGCTAACGACAGCTCTACGGGCACAGCTAAATGGTGTAGTCGTGGCTTTGAACACGATACTTAGCCACATCACCAGCTCTGTTAACGCTTACTATGGCAAGCCTCAGAGAATCGTCTTCGTAGATCCAAATTCTGCTTATGCCGGTCATAGATGGTGCGAAGATGGCGTGTACGAGCCAGACAATGGTAGACTGAATACCTGGCTCTTCCTTTCTAGTACCCCTGATAACAGTCTTCCCGACGATCCACTTGGTGCTTTGGAATCTTACCAACAAGAGCAGTCGGAGCTGGTTGCCGGACCTGATTTTCCTCTGCCAGATCCGACTACGTGCAGAGAAACCTTGACACAATTCAATTCACTTGTCGGTAGTGACTGGTATGGTAAGTCACCGACTCTTGAATGACGTATTGTAACTTTTCACGACTGACGTAGTCTAGAGAACATGCTGTGCGATATTTCCATCGCTACTTCAAGCGCCTCGTCCTTCGAGTACCAAGTCATACAAAAAGAAGCCATGCAGATTCAACAGGGTAATCTCACGGAGCTACGAATTCCGTGGTATGTACCAACCAGGTTGGCGAAGACTTTCCACCCAAAGACTCTTGGCCAGCTAGCGTTTGCAAATGAGATCATGGCGGTGTGGTGACGGGTCGTTAGTTGTCCTATTCATGAAAAACACGCATCAATGCACGCATAGGGGCCCACATAGAGTGTAGATAGTGGTTGGGCCGTCTCACGCCGGGGATAGCAAGCCTAAATAGGCCTAAATAGAGGCCTGAACAGGCATATTTCTCGTACCCCAGCGTAAGAAAACTTTCATGCCTATGGCATAGACCTGGAGTGGAATGATAGTTAGCTATGTACAGATGTGGATGGGTGGGACAAGAAGTATACAATGACTCTGAAAGAGACGAAATCGAATGAAGAGCCATTGACAGGTGCAAAACAGGTGGCTATATAGCTCGTACTGGACAACTGTCTCCTACCCCTTGCAGGGGTACCGACAGGGCCATGAAACAGGGGCATGTCATGTGACCCACTAACCCCCAGTCCCACTGTGGCGAATATCCCTGACTGCAAAGTGAAACGTGCTGAGAGTGCACGGTTTCCTTCACCACTAATCATGTGAGACCAATCCCGCCAAATCAAATGCTCGCGCGCATGTGACTGACGTAACTTCCAGGTGATGATGCGCACATCCGGGTTTAGCGATTTCTCAAGCGCTCAATCGCGACAGAGCATCTTTGTCTACAGTCTTCATGTTTTGGCTCTGTTTCATGAGAGCAAAGTTGGACGTACCAGAAGCATGGCTCCCAGATGGCTTTTTGGCTCTCGTCTATGACCACTTTCTCGGGGTTTCACATCTGTGGGGCTGATTTTGATAATGCAACCAATACTCCAAGATCTGCCACCAAAGCTCTGAACGAGCCTCTGAACTTGACCGAAGTCCTGGACGGCGTTGACTCAGATATACCCGCATACTGCAACGGTTCAAATTCTTGGATCAAATTCAAAGCGTCCCAAATAGTCCCAAACTGCAGAGCTCCCGACTTCATGCTAAAAAGCTCAAAGATCTGGCTCTGGGGTCACACGGAGTATGAATTTTTACCGCGTGGAGTCCCTGCTAGGCTGGAGTTCCCCGTGATGCGGACTCCACTGAGGGTTACCTCCAGTATAGTACCATCGCAAAGCAATCTATGGAAAGTAGGTACTGACCCGCGGAACAGGCAGTTTCTGGCCGTGCACCATAGCCATTGTCAATCTGAACACTGTTCCAGCATCTTTTCTCAATGGCGGCGGGACAAGAGGACCTTATCCGAGATCTGATGTGGTGACATACTACGACGTTCAGGATGCCCTTTCCGAGGTCTGGAGCGATTGTGTTTATGGAATTGAACGCAAAGTTGGTTGGGCAGCCACTGGTAAGCCAATCCCTCTCTATCAAAAGTCATAAAGATTCAAGTGACTCATGCTTGGCTGCGCCTGGAATAATCAAGGCGAACTCGCTTGGCGTTTTCATGTTTAATGCCCAGTCGGATATTAGCAACGCGATTCCCAATAATCCGACGGATCTCTTCGATTCCAGAACAATGAATGTGACTCCCTGGGACACCGACGCCAGCTCTCTGTCTCTTGCCATAGCACAAGGTCCATAATGGCTAGGCAGAGCAATCATATGATGCAGTTTTACGCTCATTGTTGAGGCCCCTCGAGGCCCAGCACGGTCCAATACTTTTGTACGTACCCGATATGATGACACTCCCAGCCCTGGACGACGAGAAACGTACATGGAGAAACATTCTACTCTGTGCAAAAACTTCATCTTCGCTATTATACAACGTCCCGTATCACGTGCGTATCTTGTTCCTTATATCTCGAAGGATCACTTCCTCTTTGTTCGGTAGAGGTTTCAGTCCTGCGCCCCCTCGAGAATCGTTCTCTGGGTTTTACATAAGTCTATCGGTTAGCTCCAGACCAAGTACGCCGCCTTCGTATAACATATTCAGCCTATCATACCACATTATCATAACGCTTGGAATCTTTCCTCGCCCTCGATTTCCTACTCATCCAGACTTGTGTTCCCCATGTCTCTAGGCGCTCACGATCTCCTATTCCTAGGTTTAAATGCTTTGAATCCTTGCATTGGAAATATTGTTTTCCAACACGTCCTCTATTCCGCCAATAATTGGCGAGTATCGAGGTCAAGTAGAGTGGGAGTGCCGCTAAGGGTCGATCCTAAATTGGACCTTGTAGGCCATGAAGCTAGCTTAGCCCGAACGTGCCGCGCCCTTGAGTTTGCAGGCCTTCCTTCCACACGACTTTGATGCGCCCAATGTCGAGCAACATCGGTGATTGCTCCCTTTTCCGAGAGGTTCCTGCTGTCGTTCTCACGCCGGGCTGCCAGACGCCCCGGTATTGCACCAGTCAAGGATTTCCTTGTGTCTCGACCTATGTTCTCGCCTGTAGTGCACCAGAAGGAAGGTAGGTTACACCGAGCACACCCGGTATTTGCGGGTGTTCCTGGTAAGGAGATGTGGTGGGGTTTCACCGTTATTGCGTCCGGGGATTCTTGTTCCAGAAGGTCCTACTTTCATTCTTGTTTTTTGACGTCAATTAACTCTTTGGCTGGAGTTAGTATTTGTTGGAATCAGCCAATAGGAGGCCAGCATGGCTACACTACTAAGTTCCAAATAGGTGTTGTGACTACTCCTCATGGTGGCAAATAGCCTTATGGTGGCAAATAGCCTTAGCGTGGGCTTCACACCATAGATACGTAGTCCACCTCCATCCTTCCTACATACTTCACAGAACATGACAATAGAATAACTATTCTACATGATATGAGACCATTGAATGCACACATTATCCAATAGTATTCGACGTCATGCACTGTGCTATGTCAATCATGAGGATGCACTGGACTGCAGCTACGAGGGAAGGTCTAAAAATCGTCGTCGTCATCCGTCAGCACCCGTCCAACCTTTGCCCTCTTCCCCCCAAACATTCCAAGCTTGTCATTCAGCGCTCCTTATTGATAGTCCTCCCTTATTAACAGTCCTCACGAACTTCTCATGCGCTATGAGTCCAGATAAGCTCTAGATGGTTGAGAGTTCTTGCTATGGCCAGCGCCACCACTGGCCCCACATTCTAGAAAAAAACAGCAAACCATGTGGTTGGGAGTATTTAGTTCGTATTAGGTTCGATTCCTAATGGCGCTGGTACAATGGTGTTGCGGTGCTTTTTATTTCGGCAGCGCCATTAGCCACAGGTTTTAAAGTTCCGTCGAGCGGTGTTGGCGAGGGCTTAGGTTCGAAACCCGTGCGACGCATTGATTGTGAAGC
The DNA here is from genome assembly GCF_014066305.1 of Letharia columbiana. Lineage (NCBI taxonomy): Eukaryota > Fungi > Ascomycota > Lecanoromycetes > Lecanorales > Parmeliaceae > Letharia > Letharia columbiana. The sequence goes on along the minus strand of NW_023501150.1, from coordinate 150,350 downwards.
GAAATGTTCCCCGTTAGTCATAGTCCGGGGGCGGACACCGTTGGTTGTGGTCGTGGGTTGGGAGTATTAGTCGTATTAGGTTCGATTCCTAATGGCGCTGGTACAATGGTGTTGCGGTGCTTTTATTTCGACCATTGTACCAGCGCCATTGGAATCGAACCTAATACGAACAAATACCCCAACCACAATTCTTCGCCCCAATGATCCGTGTGAAAATAGCGAGACCTTCGTGTGGAATCGCAAGGTCATGTTCATCATCGGCGTGGCGTTAATGACTTCTTTTCGATTTTTGATTGATCGTCGGCGTAGTCCGGACGAGAATCCCCGAGCACGACCGAATGGCGTGGAGTAATTGCATCTTCGCAACTCCAGCACATGCTGCAGGTAATCAAGAGATCTCAAATAGCTTCAAACTGTCCACTCTTTCGATTTGTTTCATGGACATGTTCGGCCTTGACTCGCATCGGGATCAACTCCGAAGTCCAGTCGGTAGCGTTGGTTCAGAGAATCTTTTTGGTCTACTTTCTGCATATTTTTTAAACCCACATCAATGCGAAAACTCCATCGCGATAATTTGCTTGTATGATTATGATGATATGAATCGGGCCTTCTAGCAAGAAACGAGCTAAAAGCTGATGAGTTCCGTGGTGTGTAAGTATGATTGACTATTCAGTCTATCTCAGCAAAAAGGCTAGCTATGTTAGGCTTTGCCATAAGACCTACAGCCAAGAGGAGACTGCTACCCCTCACAATACGCGGTGCGATCAGACGCCTTAACACCTCTTCCGAAGAGTTTTTTTTGCCTTTTGCACGGCAATGGTCGGTCTACAGTGCTGCAACAGCCAGACTTCCCACCTGATGTATCTTTTCTGCATGATGATGTTACTCACCTTTTCCCAGCAACGAGAGTCATCTTTTTCTTTGACAATCTTGTCGGTTCTTCAGTGTCATGAGGAGGGCAGCTTATCCTTCCTTGTTGGAATTGGAAACCCGTCGCTACAGAGACGTTGCCAGTAAACGCAAGCTTTCTGGACCAGTGGAGACTGCGGTCGGCCGCTCCTTCGACGAAAGGTAGTTGGATATGAACGTATTTGATTCAGGCCGCTATGCGAATTCATAGATATAGTAACAACGCTCAACATATTAGCACGGTGATTATATTGATATAAAACCACTGGTTGAGATCTCCCTTGTCGAATCTTGCTCTACTCACAGTCTAAGTACTGCATTCCCTTTCCAGAAGCACGAATGTGTCCATAAAGGGTCAATCAACTCAGTAAAAGGACATGCAAATTTCAGGTCCTTGGCCACGACAGGCAGATGACTACTTCATGACTGAGCTATCGAATTGCATGGTGAGATCGAAGTTAATAAAGCATACATACTTCGTGACGCTAGTTGAGCCTTGCCCAAGCCAATGATCCCCGGAATCGGCGAGCCTGAGTCTGTCCGCCAATTTAGTATGATGAACGGCCTAATCTGCACCTTCGCGAGACATTTCGGGCCTCTACGGGTTTTCGAAATTAGGCGGATGAGTAGGCTCCAGTGACATCAGCCAATTGCTCCCATAACACCTGCAATGACTTTCGCTCACGCCCCATGATTGTCGGTCTATACTCGGTGCCTCTGTTAAGCGCTCTTTCCTGTCTCAGAGGTCGGAAGAGATGCGATTTTGACCTTTGAAAACCAGCTTGCAAGCCCAGAAGGTCTGCCCAGCAAGGTGGAAAGATAGATCAAGATGGACGGTAACACGATCACTATAGATTCAAATACCACAGGAGTTGACAACTCAGCTGGTCTGAGGATTCGTATGCTGGAAGATCTTGGAGAGGTTAATAAACAACGATCTTAACATTAGTAGTGGGTCTACTAGAGGGGAACAGAGGACCCATATTAGAACCATATATCCGCCAGTTCTGCTGAAAAGCCATCTGAGTAACATATTAAACGTCGAGGATCGCAATCGGATAAATTTCCTAGTCTCTCATATAGTCGCTGTCAGCTGGCTCCACTGTCTCCAACCCGGCACCGTAAGGCACCTCTAGAGGATGATTCGCTTATGGATATTCCTTCTGCTAGCGCAAGCATCTCCACTCAAGAGCGTTATCTATTACAATTGAAACTGGAAAGTTGCTACGCAGACTACTATGGCCAATAAGATAACACGTCCTGAGGCGGGTACCAACAAGATGTTTGTGCCACCTATTACAGTTCGATCAAAGAGAGCGAGTGGTGTAAGGGTAGATGCATCTGTCTAAGCCAAGTAATGCATACTCGTAATTTGATGCGTGCAACTAGCGACCCTCAGCTATCCAGGCCCAATCTGTCGTACGCCACCCACCATCCGCCATCCGCCATCTGTAGCCGATGCCTTAAGAGGTAGCAGTCTCATTCTGTACCCTGGGACCCGGCGCCGCCGTCAAAGTCACTCTAAGCCCGCTTGGCAGGCTAGAGATGCCGGCATACCCTCGAAGCGTGCACATAGCAGTCACGGCCACGGCACCAGCCCATACATCAAACCAGCGAGCATCGACACGATTACGATGTTCTACATCGACTTTTAAGCTCACGCGGTTAGCCCAGCGCGCTATGTTACGTCAGCGACACAGCTGGCCCTGGAACAAACGCGAAGGTGTGAAGATGGCGAACGCTCTCAACGGGATTGGACTCACAAGGGCCGGGAGGCCAGTTGTATGTGACTGGCACCTCCACCTGTACCCCAGATTCTCCTTCTGGACCAAATATCTGGCGTTCGGTGTTGACAGGGATTATAGACAACAGCTTTTGCGAGATCTGGGCAGGATCTCTCATAGCGAATTGCTGACCAAAACATGCGACGGAGGGTTCGTAGAGACTCAGTACTATCACCAGGTTTTTTTGCCGCCCTTCGTAAGTACTTGGTCAGATGATCAATCTCAATCTTGGTAGTGGTCTGCTAGACAAAAGGCACCATGCGTGCGCATCATCGGATGACTAAGGTACTAGATATCGTTGACTGATGGCCCCAGACCGCATGATGACTCCATAACACAGGGTACGAACAGAGACGTCAAGGTGCGACATACCTATATCTCTTATCCAGCCACCTTGGGTGCGCGTGCCTCCTCCCACGACACAAACACCGTACAATCTCTCTGCCGCCCTTGAGATCTGTTGGTAAGAAGCAATGTCCGATATGACACCGTCTTTATGAAAGATATCGATAACGCAGGTAGCGTCCGCTTTTGGAGTTGAAACAGAGTTAGTTTGTATTAAGTTAGATTAGCCACGAGATATACTGTTGCTGCCAAGGAAGCGCAATACACTCACGACTACTGAAGCGACGAGGGAGTTGGACATTAAAAGTCCCATTTGACCTATCGCCGAAAGTCAAAGGTTGACGGACGGTTGGAATCGTGTTAAAGGCTTGGAGACAGCTGTATCTGTTCATGTCGAAGCCGAGAAGATTACCGTTACAGACGGGAGCTGAATTGTCCGCATCAAATGAGAAGTTCGATATCAGAGCTGGAAGATCATGCGGGGGCGATGCAGGCCTCTGGAATGTCTCATTAATCGGTGACGCTAATAGTAGAGAGCTTGTGACTTGGAAAGGTGGCAGAGTGAGTGTAAGAGTAACAGAGGTTAGAAATATCGAGATACAGCCTATGTAAAACATAAACGAAAACATTGTTCAACCTGTTAAACACCAAGGGTGGTTGATGAACGGTTGCTCAATCTGAATTTTGCGACAATTAACATCCTCACACATCATTCGATAAGCGCTCACAGCCGAAAGTTGTTGATAGGACGGGGTCGGTTACCTACACAAGCGCATAGATGCGCGGAACGCATATCGACGAGGATTCCAGTCAGAAAAAAGAGTCGCGTCGTGCATATATTTAATGATGCTTTAAGTGGATATAGTATCAGAAATGAGGGACAGAAGAGGATTTGAAGTACTCGGGTGTGAAGTCAAAGATTCTTTTCTACACAGTACAGCAAGACGGACTCCTTAGAGTTAGGCATTGCTTCTTCGTTCACTCAAAGTGCCCTCATTCGAATTGAAGCACGTGTGAACGCCAACCTCCCTGAGTCTTTTTCCGATAACATTCTAAAATAGATGGTAGAGGGTCCCTCGTCTTAGCTGGACAAAAGCACCGATCATACTTCCAAACTTTACAAGGTCACTGGCAGCTCCGTGACTTCAACATTCATCGTTGACGGCGTGTACGGCAGCTCTGATGGGCCCTTCGCATGTCTCAGGTTCGGAAGCCTTGGGAAAAGAGTCGCTGTGCATACAGCGCGAATCAGCATATCATTGCACATTGAGTGGACTGACTGAAGTCAGGTTACATACCGAACACGATCTCCAACTCGTCGCGCGAAAGCTATTCTCCCTGACAGCGATGTGGACCATAGCCGACCCCGACTGTATCATGCGTGACATGCTTCCGGTGGACACCGAGTATGTTGGTGTTCTCGTAAGAGCCTTCGTCGCGGTCTGCGGACCGAACGGAGCAGACTACGCCATCGCATTTCTTGGTGTGCTGCGGAATCAGTGAGTCTAGGAATCAACGGGTGGTCGCTAGTAAGACGCACTTTGCCGCCAATGGTAGTATCTTCTAGCGCAGCGCGGCGACTGTTCAATGCAGATGCCGTATGGTAACGAAGGCACTCATTCACCACATTCTTTGCAAGTGAGGGATCTTCCTTGAGCTCTTCGAGCTCCTCTGGATATAAGAAGAGTGTGAGAACACCCTAAAACCGGAAGGATATAAGTCGAGACACTCATCTGCTATGAGACAGGGCGGTTGGGCATACCAGAGCGATAGATTTAATCAGGGCGGTATTACGGGCCACATAGACTAAGAAGGCGAGGTTGGAGACATATTTTCTCTGGAGGGTACCATTATTATACTATAGACTGTTAGGCTGATGTTAGGCAAATTACAAATTCATACCTCAAACTATGCGATCCTTACAAATTCATACCCCATCTTACATTTTCATACCCCTCACCAAAAAATGGGGTATGAATTTGTAAGTTGCCATTACTTGGGGTATGAAAATGTAAGTTGCCATTTCTTGGGGTATGAAAATGTAAGATGCCACCAACTTGTAGATGTAGCCGTCCCTGTGCCCTGGAAGTGTAAAGTGTACCAGAGGACGTAGTGGTGGTCAAAGACGACGGGCTTCTGTCACCTTACTTAGTGATATGCCAAAGAGAGGTAGAGGACGGGGGTCTTGAACGATAGCGGTAGCTGCCTGGCAGATGGCGGTCGGTAGGCTCCACTGAGCGTCAGGTAGTGGTCGTCGACTCCGCTGTCGATGACGGTGGTGTGGTGTGGTGTGGTGTTGTGGGGTGGGGTGCTTGCGTTTGGCCCTCGAGTTGGCCCACTCGGCTTCCGTCTGATGTCTTGGAGCTATTAAAATTTTCATTAGATGCGGTCGAAGAGATTCCCTTACTTCTATAATCTAACGGGCCAGATCGCGGATCCTCTCCTTAATAATTTAAAGCCTTTATAAAATTTCGAAAGTAAGCCCTTAGATAGCAATTCCAGGCTACTATAGTAACTTACAACATCATACCCCTGTAGATGGCAACTTACATTTTCATACCCCTATTAATGGCATCTTACAAATTCATACCCCGTTGGGGTATGAAAATGTAAGATGGGGTATGATTTTGTAAGGATTGCATAGTTTGGGGTATGAAAATGTAATTCGCCCGGCTGATGTTAGTCTACAAGATAAAAATTGGAACTTCTTGAAGGCTATAGACTTACCTGCTCCGTCGCAAGCTTGCTGACCAGATCATCTTGGAGTTTCTGGATCCTCTTCTTTACCAGCTTGTGCATATACTTCTTCAAATTGCTGTTTGTACGGCTACCAGTCTCTGAAGACTTCCCAGCTGAGGGTATAAGGACTTACCTGGTGGAATTTTGGGCTTTTCGGCTTGTACCAGTGCGGACCTCGCTGTGATGAGTCAAAGAACCGATATCTTCTTCCGAAACGTCAAGCACTCGGTATATTATCTTCACAAATGGTCAGGGAGCTCTCTCTGGTCGTCTCGGGCGCTATTAGCCGATTTGAAAATTGCTTACTCGTGTTGTGCATTCCTCAACCAAATAAACCGGTTTCTTACAGTCCTTCTTGATCATGTTATCAAGAATCTGATTAACCGTTATCTACAACGTCGGACGCATCTTGGCGACAGCTTCGGGTTTGAATGAGCTCTCAAGCATGTTTTCGAGTTGCGATATGGTTGGGCAAATTACAAATTCATACCCCAAACTATGGGATTCTTACAAATTCATACCCCATCTTACATTTTCATACCCCTCACCAAAAAAATGGGGTATGAATTTGTAAGTTGCCAGTCTTTGGGGTATGAATTTGTAAGTTACCATTTCTTGGGGTATGAAAATGTAAGATACCATTAACATGTTAGCAGCAGCCCTCACGGGGGCCCTGCGACGTCCCTACGGGAGCCCTACGGGGCCCTATTTAGGTCCAAATAGGAGTGTCTGGCTGTCAAGCGCAGACACCCCCGAGACCAAGCTTTTTTAGCTGAGTTGCTAACACAACATCCCTATACCTATAAATCATTAGAAGGGTATTTTAGGGTGTTTCAGGCTATCTACCCCAATTGTTAGTAACCCGAGTTACCGCTAAAGGGTTAAATAGGGGTGTTCACACTTCACGCTGCAGACACCCCTAAGGGGCCTCACAGAGCCCCCAGAGGAATAATTCCTAACACCAACCCGCCCTATAGATGGCAACTTACAAAATCATACCCCTATTAATGGTATCTTACAAAATCATACCCCTGTTAATGGTATCTTACAAATTCATACCCCATTGGGGTATGAACATGTAAGATGGGGTATGAATTTGTAAGAATCCCATAGTTTAGGGTATGAAAATGTAATTCGCCCCGATATGGTTAGATTTGCGCGAAAGTCTAGGGACCATCTCTCGCCTTTGGTTCTTGTGGTCCGGGTCATCCATGTTCACAACATTATTAAGTCTTTGACCTTTAGCAAACCGCCACCTTCGTGAATCTTAGGGTTCCCAGGAGTTCTACGGTCCTAGAAAGGTATGAGCGATCAAAGGAAGCAACATTCTTGAGTGAAGATCGGCTTCTTAGAGCTTACGACGGATGGCTTGTTCGACTCCAACGCTTCACACACGTCTTTATGCTTCCAGACCATCCAAACCTCGGTTCTATCGAAGAGCTTGGCTTTGGATACAGGAGCATTGTGGCACAATTTCTCATTCTCCCGGGGTGATTTGTATTTCTCGTGGCGAGCGAAGGGAAACTGAGGCATCTCTACGAGCAAGTCAGCACTTGATAGTGATCAGCCATTGGCTTGTAAGCCAGGCGTACCGTTGGTGGAACCCATGACGCGTAAGAGCTGGTTTTCGAAGGCCAGCAGTCAGGTTAATGGTCACAATGGTGTTAGTTTTATTCTGCTTCGAGACATAGGGAAGTCGGAGAAATTAAAAATCGGGATTGTTTTAACGATTATAGAACGTTTTATTTACTCCGCTCTACGTACCTATTGCTCCAAAGGGCATCCATCATCTAACATCCAAGGGAAATCATCTGCAGGCCATCAGCGGTTATTACCTCTTCCCATCCCCAGAATCAGCTCCCAAGTTGCAGAGTGCAAGAGCTCTGTGTAGACAGCCGTGGGGCTGCCCTCTCCCAGGATCATGGTCACTGGAGTGCGGCTCACCACCATAACAACTAATTATAGAGGAATAGGATAGATCGTTCCCGCTGTTTTCCGTCAAAGACTGTATTCAACCCTGTCTCCTGAGATATAACATATGTATATTATCAATTTATTGACTCCAGGCCACCATTTCAGGGTCTTCAGTCAGAGTGACGGGTGATTAAGGCTGATTTAGAGTTGCGGCTCTCAGAGTAGCGTGTGTGCAAAAATTGAAGGTAATCTTACTTTATTCTTGGCAGCGCTTTAATCAGCCCCGCCCCGCCCAGCCATGGGCCTCAGGCTAGGGCTAGGGCTAACTTGAGAGAGAGAGGGCTAGGGCGGGGCGGGGCTACGGGGTAGTCTGGCTAGGGCTGAGCTAGTCTAGGCGGATCTAGTGATTTCTAACCACTAAAAATCAGGCTTAGCAACGCTAGACCTCTAGCGTCGCAGCAAACTATATAGATAGATATGGAATTTTTAATAAAATCTCTCTATCGAGCTTTCCTCGCAAAAATTTAGTGGTAACGAGGCTCTATGACTGTACTCCCTATATATTACATTTATAAAGAGTTAAATTATATTAGAAATATCTTATTAAACGTCTTATTAATAGATCTTAGTACGCGAGTAAGAGAGAGATATAGTTATAAATGGACCTATAGAATAAAGCTTTAGAATTATCTCTTATTAGTCTATACTATCGATAATAACTCGATATAATATAGAGGAGAAAGAGAAAGAATAAGAAGAAAGATATCTATAACTAATTAGCTAGAATAATAAAGAGATAAGAATATATTTTAGTGAGAAGATAGCTTAATAGAGGATAGTTAGTTAAATAATAAAAGAAGTTAAATTAACTAAATATAAAATAAGTCTAAATTAACTATATTCGAGAATTAATCGAATTAGATACTAGTTTTATAGTAGTAGATTTAACTAAGTATTAAAAGTATTAGATATCGAAACTATCTATAACGCCTTAATATCTTATAAGATCTATATTCTAAGATACTTAGAGGTCTTAATAATATTATTCTTTAATAAGCTTCTAATAGACGTAAGTAGACGTTTTATACTATTAAAGACTCGCTTATATTCTATAAACATAGTCGATATAGCAAGTATATTTCATTTAAATCTTATTATATTCTTATAATTATACTTCTTTTATTAGTCGATAATATTAGAGTCTAGATAATTCTTCTTATTAATACGATTATCGAGCTGATAATAGATTATATAACTATCTTTACTAAAGACGATATCTTTATCTAATATATTAAGAAATTAATTAAACGCCGTATAGTCACGCGAGGAGAAGGAGAAGAAGATAAGAATTATAGGATTTAACGTTATTTAAGAAGTATCTTTATCCTTATACTAAGTATCTTATATTACTTATATTATAATTATCGTAAAGCTTAATAATATAGAAGTATTTAGCTTAATTCATTTCTATCTCTTTATAAAATATATAATAACTGCAGCGATATAAGTAGATAACTTATTAATAAGACCTTAATACTTTTTAAGCTTTGCCATACAATTATTTAAATAATAAAAAAGATGTTTATACTTTATAATAGCGTAGATTTTTAACTACGTAAAAGCATCGTAATCTTTTTAATACTCTTTTAATTACTAAGTTAGATACTTTATAGTAAATAAATACTCTTATAGTCTATTATAAATATCTATCTTTACGTTACCTTCGAGTTAAGCGATAGTCTTCTTAAAAGACTTAATAAATGCTAAAATCTATATTAATACTTTTTAATCGTTATATAAAAGCGTATCGTTCTTAATTAAGTTATCGTTATTATTATTTAAAGATTTCTTTATAGACTTCTAATACTCGATAACTCGATATAGAAATAGTTAATCTTATAACGTAGTCGAATTACTCGTTCGATTATAATATAAACTAAATTTCATCGAGTCGCGTTATCTAATTTCACTATAAGATCTTTAATAGTTTCGAGGATTAATTCGAAAGTAGTATACTTAATCGCATTAAATTTTTCGCGTCTTTGAGAAGTAAGGCGAATAAATTTAACGATGTTATAGAGTTTCTTAATAGAATCGCATTTCCTTTATAGATCTAGGATCTTTTATTTATATTTTAATTTCTTAGCGATAAGAATCTCTATAATAAAGGCGTTAGGATTATAGCTAAAGAGGAGTGCTTAGATAATAAGATTAATAATATAATTAAGATAATATAGTCGACGATCTCATTTTCGAAGTTTAGGATATAATATCTTAAGAACGATATTAACGCATATATTATTAAACTCTATATTATTAAGAACGAAGTATTCGAGATAATTAATTATATTATAGTTCTAAATAACCGTAATTACTTGCTAAGCTATATTTTTATCGAAGTATATATCTTATATACGTCTAATTACTAGAAGAATAGTGCGAGAATTATTATTATTATCGATGAAATGACTTATAATAGTAATAAGAGCGAGATTATTCTTAAAGATTTATAAGTCGAATAAGAGGTATATATTGCTTCTACTCTTATAGAGTATCTCTTTAATAACTTTTTAATGCTCTAGATAGGTCGTTATAATCTAATCGCGAATGATAGAGCTAGAAGTCGATAGATACTCTATAAATATCTTCGAAAATAGTCTTAGCAAGTCTCTAAAGAACTAATTACTATATATAGAAAACGCGATATATATAGTAATAATTCACCGAATAAAGAAATATTTTATCTTTTCTACGAGATCTAGGCTTATAAGACTCTTAAATCGAGACGTATTTTATAGTTACTAGATAATCGTAGAAGCGTTAAGCGATAGAATTTAAAGTCTTCTTATTTATAATATTAAGGCGCGAGTACTTCTAAAGATAGTCGATTATTTTCTATAAGAATCTAGTACTTAAATAAAGATATTTATCTTTTTTATAATACTTATAGCTTATAGAAAGAAGCGTTAGATGATTTTAATATAATTAAGATATAATAGACTTATAATACTTATAAAGCTAGAACTTCTTTAATATATCTAACTTAATAACCTCTAAGTCGTATTCTTATATCTTTAAGCTCTTTATAATTTTTGAAAAGTATATTAAGTTCTTTATTTAGACGTACTTCTTACTATAAATCGTTAAACGACTTTCTAGCGCGATATTATTTATTTCGATAGCTAGCTATTTCTTAGACTATTTATAAACATAATCGTCTTTATTAATAATCGCGCTTTTAGTAGAATATAGCGTAGTATTATAATGATTTATAGGATCTATAATAGCAACTATATAGAGGGCGTTATTAATAGAATATATTTAGAGAATAAAGAGAATAAAGAAATTTATAATTCTATATTCTTATAAAGAAATATAGGTCTATTAAAATAAAGAAGGCTAAGTAGAGTTAGCCGGCCCGGCAAGTCGGGGCTAAGGCGGGCTAGCCAATCAGAGCCCTCGGGCTGAGGCTAGGCTGATTAGCCCCGCCTCAGCCTAGCCTAGCCCCGAGGCGGGGCTATTTAAAGCGCTAATTCTTGGCGCTGCTGGCCCTGGAACTAGGGTGGTGCTACGGAGTAATTGCCACTTAACCACGGGAGCTACCGGCAAAAGGTCATCCATAACCGGACCGCAACTCCCTCACCGAGGCATACAGCCCAACCGGGTTCTCGATTCTTTCCACATACCTCAATTCCATTGCTTCCTTCGTCGCATTAGAAATCTCTTCATGCCTCGCTTACCCAGTCCTTGGTCTTTCGAAATGTCTTCCGAAATCATCGATAGAAGGCGCTTACCTCGGCCCATACGTTCCACAACCATCTACTCTCTACTTCTTCGGTGAAGACCTGATGCTATTTTCGACGACGTGCATTACTGCGTAGAAATCATCTATGACATCCAAGGACGCCTATTCATGTATCACTCGCCGCGACCATTTCACCTGAAAAGGGCCCCCTACAAGCTCCACTCTGCCGTCGAAGACTCTTGTCAATGACTTTGAACATCAGCCATGGGCTATGCAAAAAGAGATGGTTTGGTTCCTTTGGGAGTGAGGCCTATGCGGACATCGGTCGACGCTCTGAAGGACTTTGACGAAGAGATGCCGAAGTGAAAAAGCTGGTCAAAGAGGCGGGCATGGTCACAATAAGGAGCTTCGTCTACACTGGATTGCGTTATGCTGTCAGGAGCAGTCGATGTGGAGGAAAATATTTCAAGCATAGTGCACTGAGAGGATATATGTTTGAGGCGGGAATACGCGAATTGGAAAGGGATCTTGATCAGGAGGATATACACATAAATCTTGAAGACCAAATTACACATGCTGCCGCCAAGAGCCATCAATGCCCTGGTCCGCTGCCATTGAGACTTGAATGTCTTCCCATCTCTTCCGGCACAGCCATGAACATCGAGCTTCGGACAGGAGGAGTAGAAGGCGCTAGGGTATACGCTTGAGGACGTGTCGGAGCATACACATGAGGCGACGGCGAATGATATCCTCGACGGTACATAGGCGGAGGGCAGAAACAAATGGCGAGAGTTAAGGAGGAGGAAGTCGTTGCTGCTTTTGGGCGTGAGGAGGTGTGGGGGGGGGGGGGCCCTTTTTTTTTTAGAGGGGGGGGGGGGTTTTTTTCCTTTTTTGAGGGGGAGAGAGGGGCGGGCTGACCCCTGTCATGTAGAATGAGGAACGTGGGATGATGTAGCTAGTCACCCATGCTTGGTTCGGTGAGGGAGTTGCGATTGTCCTAGCGCCAAGATTTGTACCTTAAGGGTCTATTTCTGCACACGCTAATCGTCCGAACCTTGATTAGTGGAATTCTACCTCAGTCACGTTATCTAGGCAAAAGTATCTTATGATTTCGTGGGCACCTTTTAAGCAGAAGGTGCTAAACTGATGGGGCTTGGCAACCGGAAGCTAACCCGAAGAGGCCTAGCGAGCTTAGCACGTCTGAGGAACTGAGGCAACCCCCACTATCTGGTTGCTTTATGCTTACTCCTACCATCAACCCTTCAATATACACCTGCCCTTCTCCTATCAGCTTCAGCTCACTGCGGAGAGCGAAGCCTTGTCTATACATTGTATATCCTGCCCATAGGATCTCTCAAATACATTTCGCGCCTACTGAAACGTGACAATGGTCTCCGCTCACGTATTCAAGCTTTGCCAAGAGACGCCGACTGTGAGCTCCGAGTTCGCCAAAAACCCACCAGAGGCGCCTACAGAAATCGCCAAACGACTCTATGGCACCACAAAGCCTGCTACGAAGCATGACTTCCCCGGAGTCGACCGGCCCTCTGCTTCAGTTGCAGATCTCGAGCGGGCGCTGCAATGTGGGAAATGGGGTCCCTCGCCGCCAAGTGAGTTCTTCTTGAGAGTTTGGAATGATGTGCTATCTTCTCTCGACGCGGACGCCTTGGGTGGCATGGTCTCGCCGCCATTGATGGGCAGCTACGGCACCATGCCATTGACCGTCATTGCCCCACTTGCTGATATCGTCCGCCACATGTCCAATCTTATAGTAAGGGCGGAGAGGGAAGTCTTCTTGATCACTTGCTCTTGGTCGCCATCTGTTGCCGTTCACCTGGTAAGCGATGCCTTGAAGGAACTTTCTAGGAGAGCTGGTCAGCGCGGTGAGCGCGTGGTCGTCAAGGTCATGTATGATAAGGCCGGCGCTGCCCAGTTCATCAACAATCGCCAGCCAGTCAAACCAGAAGTGTACTCAGGGTAAGCTTTCTCTATGCATGAGGCAATTCCCAAAGTATTGGGGGCTAAGGGAAACCAGTGAAAAAATCCAACTGCCGAAGCCGGAAGAGATTCCGCATATCGACTTTGAAGTCATCAACTTCCACAAGCCTTTGCTCGGAACTCTCCATGCGAAGTTCATGGTCGTGGATAGGAAGGTTGCCATTATCGAAAGCAACAACATGGAAGACAACGACAACGTGGAAATGATGACACATTTTGAAGGCCCTATCGTTGATTCCATCTACGACACTGCCCTCGTTACATGGGGCAATGCTTTCAAGACCCCACCACCAAGCGCTAATGCTCCTGCTACCGCAGGCGGCCTTCCCACCAACCAAGCCAGCGAAGGCTTATTCACAGACCGAGAGCCTGCGCGAGAACAACACCAAATTGTTCTGGACGGTCAGGCGGCACAGCTCCCAGAGCATATGCCCGGCGACCCGCATTATGATTCGGACATGGCGGGTGAAATCACTCGGATGCAATCATGCTACTCGGCCAAGCCCAATGAGTCACGCCTTCAAGCCACGAACAGGCAGCTCAACCTAGCATGCACTAAGCCCATTGGCCCAACGGCGCCAGAGATACCCGACGGTGATGAGTTCACACCATATATTCCTATTTCCACTCCCACGCCTTTCCCAATCGCACTTGTCTCTCGACCTCCCTATGGAGAACCCAACAACGGAAATGTATTTGTGCCTCAGAATGAAGCTTGGCTGTCCTGCATTCGCAATGCAAGGTCCTCCGTCTTTATCCAGACACCAGATCTAAACGCCACCCAGCTCCATTCCGCTCTCACCGCCGCTCTGAAGAGAGGCATCGAGATCACCTACTATGTCTGCCTCGGCTACAATGACGCTGGTGAGATCATGCCCGGCCAGGGCGGTACCAACGAAATGTTTGCCGGCAAACTCGTAGACTCTCTCAGCGAGCCTGAGCGCAAGCTCCTTCACGTCTGTTACTACGTTGGCAAAGATCAAGACCATCCAATCCACCACAATTTCAAGGCTCGCAGCTGCCATGTGAAGTTGCTCATAGCTGACGGCCACATCGGTATCCAAGGATCGGGGAACCAGGATACACAGAGCTGGTACCACAGCCAGGAGATCAATGTCATGATCGATAGTGAGGAGATGTGTCGGAAGTGGCGAGAAGGAATTGAACGTAACCAAAACACGGCGACCTATGGGAAGGCTGGTGTAGATGACGGAGTGTGGAGAGATCAGAATGGCAAGGAGGCGGAAGGTAGCATGGGGAAGCCGAGTACAGCTATGGGGTGGGTAAAGGGCACGATGGGGATGGTAAAAAAGGCACAAGAGAAGGGCGGGTTCTGATAATTGTCAGGACGGGGTTCATGCTCCGGTATTGCGGATACATTTCGTATAATTCTTGCTTGTCCTCGCGCGTTAGCTAGTGGTAGTCAAGAAAGCGTAGAGCCATGGCCTTCTTCTGTCCGCCAGCCTCGGAACATCTGAGCAAAAGACGCTCAACAGGGAAACGTGCCTTTGGGGCTACCGCGCTACAACTGTCGATAGTTCCACTCACATCAGGAAACATGAACTCTTCGAGATCGAATAGGAAAGACTGCGAGAGTAAGTCAAAAGAATAAGGTGGCGAGGAAGACCGATCGGACAGAGGGGAAAACTCAAACCATTTTCCTTTCTTTCTCCATTCCACCTTACCCCTCCCCCATTCATCACCCATGAAGCTTTCGTGCGAATATGAATACCAACCTCTGCGCTACCTTCTTTCCTTTGTCAGTGCTTTCATGCGTATTCGATATGCCGACTACCAGTTGCAACCCAGCTCTCTCCAGCAATGCCATTGTACTAGTACAGGCAATGACCCATTCCTACTCTCTCCCTGTAGACCCTCGGGTCTATAATTTGGTGACCTAGGGATAACATGAGAGCAATGTGTCATGTAGCGTTTTGTGCACCTCATCAATGATGAATGTAAGGGTTGGGGACCGGCCTGTGACTTGTTAAAGGTCGAAAGCTGGCGGAATGCCTCGACCGAGCCTAGATTGGGGAAGCTTCTCGACCTAGACTGTCAGTACACTGAATGGTGAAATAAAAGCTCTTTACCCAGCCAGCTATTCAGAGAATTTCACACCAGATCAGAATGCAGAATAAACGGTATTCCCTTTCTCAACGATGCTCGACCAACGGCATTGCACCCAGAAGACTCTACAAAAGTCGCTCCTAGGCACACAACTACTATTCGAAAACTTCAATTAATTCGCCAAATCCAATTTCTACAGGCTTGCCAAACCGAGACTACCTTTCTTCAGCCTCCCAATCCCAATCACGACCCCATCCCTCCTCAATTCGACATCGACCTCACCAAACCCATTCTTCGCCACCGTCCACCGCGTCAAAATCCCCAACGTTTTAATCAACGAACGATACTTCGACAAAGATCGCCTATGCGTCTCAAATCGGTATCATGTCATACTCATCCGCTTGATAGCCCAGACAAGCTTGCTCCGGGCCTTTTTTCGGCGACCAGGACCATTACGGACAGCGCTGTGGTGAAGACCTTATTGCTCATCATCGGGGGACCGTTGTACGTGGGGACGACCTCGAGTTGGGGGGCATTCAAGGGCGTCGTTAGTTCCAGATTCGAACGATCGATGATGGTTGAAATGTTAGGACTAGTTGTTAAGAGCATGGCATCCGACCCGCCAGCTCCACCTGAGGCACCCCCGGCGCTCGCGTCCAAAGAGGGTTTGAAAAGCGTGGCGTTGGACATCCGTGTCCGATGCGCGAATTTGACTCTGCCCTGACAACACTGCCGCCAAGAGAGTCTGCCAGAACGGGGCGGGAAAGCCACCGGGGCGCCGCCGATCATCTCCACGGTCGTCTGCAGGCCGTAAAACTACACTGTACGCGAGTGGAGACGATGTCGATATAGACGTCGTATTGGGACAGCGATCAAGTGTAGAGGGGCGTCGAGGGCAACTCTGCGCTTTGGTCCATGAAGGCCAGGTCTTCCATGGCGGCCGCGACGGCGTTTTGGGAGACAGCGATTTCGGCCGGCAGTGCGGCTTACAATGCGTTGCAGTTGGAAGCCGGATCGGACTGCAATGATGGATCGATTTGGGGAAGTGCAGGAGTGTTACTGTTATCGTGTGCAGTGGAGCATCTTTCTCTGAACATGAAAGTCAATCACTACCTACTCAGAAGGGCCAGCGGTGAAGTCTCCGACGAGTTGAAGATAAGGCCATCGCACACTGCCCAGTGTAGGAAGAGACCGGCTGATGAGCATAGCCGGAACATGTTCATGAATGTATTATTACAGTTATGGCTGCTCTAGCCACACCAATAGATTGAGCAAGCCCTAAATATTCTGGTGATGAAGGAGGTGAGAAAAGCCAAAAGGAGGTTAGGAGATATAAAGGTAGCTTCGTCGGAAACAGGTGTTCATGTACAGGCGGCTAGGCGTAGCAATCATTGAGTCATTTACGACAAGCGGACCTATTACGATATATGCAAACGTGGTAAGTAAATTCTTGTTTTCGGCCGACAGGCGCTATCCCCGTGCAGGTGAGGGCCTTCATCGCATCTAATAAGTTCAGTGCCACCTTAGTGCAAACACTGGAGAGAAGAAAGGCTGGAAGTGAGACACTCTGAAACCCTGGTGGATGTGTTCTTGAAAAACCACCCAAGCTATCTCAAAGCGCGGAGGACGAGGACCGGCGTCTACGTTTGTTCTGACTGCCCGCCTCAATAGTTTTTTCACCGCCTGCATGCTTGCGCGTTCGCTTGATTTTTCCCTTGCTTGTGTACTCATAATCTAAGTTGGGTTAGCGAACATCTCTGCACAGAAAAAATGAATCATAAACGTACCCTTGTCATTATACAACCTGTGCAATAGCTCATCCAAGGCATCATAGTTGCGAACTGCATGGTCTTTGGGGGCAAGAGTCCCACGGTCTTGACGCGCCAACATGTCATCAGCCTGAACACGCTCTTGATGTGTTGGCTCCCTCCACCTATAGGGAATGCACGCGCTGAGGTCGAATTGTGATGAGTAAAAGCCATCATCATCAACGTTATCATGTATAGTCTGGTAGTACCATTTTTCGAATGCATTGCTCGTCGGCTCTTGGTAAAGTTCCCAGGTGCGGAAGTAGATCGAGGTATCAATGTGCTTGCAGAACAGTCTGAAGTGCATTGGAATGATGTCCCTTATCTCCCAGTGCTGAATGTCGTCCGCGGAAGCCTTGCCTCGTGAAGGCATTATACAGAATTCGAAGCGTATCAGCTTAGGCATGTTTAGAATAGCTCTCCAGCACTGTCGCATGAGCTGAGTCCGGTTTCCTGATCTTGTAGTTCTATCGTTGCCGGCGTCCGATACCAAGTCGACCCAATCCGCCTTGCGTAAAGCTTGTCCATCTACTCCGTCCCCGATGAAATTCGGATCTTCATCCATGTAGAGAAGGAGCATCTTTATGTACTTGCCGGGCTCCACTACAAGCGAGAAAGGGCAGCTCTGGAGGAAAGTACAAAGCACTTTGGCGTCAACACCAAACATGATTTTCGACTGGTAAAGTGCTTCCGCAGCGGCGGCAGCAACACCCGATCCTACGACGGCAGCATCGAGGCACCAAACAGCCCCCGAGTAATCGCGCTCATGGTATTTGTCGGTAAACTTGTATCTGATCCCTTCTGCCGTGTCCTCCACTCTGATGACCTCTCGGCACCCGGACTGGGCAAAGACAAGGTGAAAGATCTTGAGGCGAACTTCATGTGGAAGACGAGAGAGCATACTGGCGGCGACGCGCTCAAAAGCTGAATTTAAAGATGGCTCAACACGAGGTAACAAAGGAGAGTCCTCTTCACATATGTGCAGTGAAAGAAAGGAGTGTTGCGGTTTCTAGCGCCAAGGCGCGCGTCCTGTGCGCTAGTCCACTTAGGTATAGAGGATACGCTAAGGTGGCCCGTTTATCGTGGTAAGTCTTACGAAGAGCCTCCTCTTCCCTACACTCTGTCAGTCAACCACTTCATTCACCAAACTGACTTAACCAGCCTAACAGTATCTGCTCATGTACATCCACAAGTTTTTTGTAATACGAACCTCCTGAATCTCTCAGGAGAATTGGAGTACCAGAACCGACACGTGCAGGATCTTTCGTGTTTGGTAATCATACACCGGCCAAAACCCTCGAGCGCTCTCTCCATCTTGATTTTCTTCCCAGAGATCTTCACCCTTCCGCCATTAGCATGCATCGAAAACCCTTGTTCTTCGAAGAGAAGACTCATCCCACTTAAGTACTCGAGAATGGAAATTTGGCTCTCAGACTCGCCGGCAGCTACTTCCCTCGAAACCAGATACCCGCCTTGCATTTGCGTCAAAAATTCTCTGTCTGGTAGACAGACCGACTCCCAGCCGTGGCCGTGAATGTATCCAAGGCTCATGTCGTCTACCCTTGCTCCAGCTTCGATCTGGATTATAATTCTCGGCAGGAAATCAAGCGGAACGAATCCTGGCCAGCAGCAATCATCCTCACTAAGTTTATCCAGCTTGAACTGAGCTGGAACGAGGCGATTCAGGCTGTGAAGGGACTTTTCTTCCATCAACAGCGCAAAGACTTGATCGCGACGATCAAGGCCAAGTGGCCGGTCATCGTGCCATATCTTAGCCCTGTGCATCTTCGGGTGGTTCTTGAGCCGTCTGTCCGCATGACCGTACGGATCCAGTCGCCACGCGGAAGGTGCCAGAACGTCCAGACTTTGGATGCGGCTTCTTGCTCGTGGTCCGATCGTCAGGAGGAAGCGGTACACGCCTCTCCAGTAGTCGCCGTTCGAGAACCGCCATGTGTTGTTTCGCCACAAGTAGTCAGCTGCTTCAGTGTAATCTTGCACACATGTACCCAGCAAGCCGGTGGGAAGCTCTTTGCGGACGTGGAGGAGATGTATTTGGAGGCGGAATTCGACGATGCTTCGGCGGTTATAGCGTGGGAGATGGTCCCGGTTTTGTGTTCGAGAGCGCAGAACTTCTCGTATCGATGCTGCTTAACGGCATCTGGTCTGAACCGCATACTCTCCATATAAGGTTTACCTTACTTACCGAAGTCACGTCGTGGTATACACACGGACACGGAACCTACTTCGTGATTGTTACGTCCTGTCTGTGTAGCTGCTGGAAGGAGTTGCTGACCAAGGAAGAAAGGTATGATTTGAGGGTCGGAAGTGACTAATCGACGGGAGAATAGTAAGGAATACCCACGTCCTTCGACATTTTGATATCGATTCTCGTGAGTCGGAACTTATGACGTTTCAATGATGTAACATTGTGGGGTTCTGCCAAGATGTTACAACCATTTTGCCAAGACATGGGCCAGCAACGGAGTACGGGAGCCTTGACTGGGAATTAAGATGATGCTTTACTTTCCTATTCTACCAGGGAGATGAGTATGGGAGAACACGAAACATCGTTGCGGCGCATACTCTGGACGTGACAATCACGGCCCGAGGATAATGCAAGAGGCCGAACAAGCGTACATCATTTGATCCTCAGAAAGCTCTTGCATTGAAGCGACAGTCTTCGCTGTCCAGAGCTAGAGCCTAAGATCGAAAAGAGTGCGGTGGATAAGGATCGAAGGACAAGCCGAATGCGGGCGTGCCGCAAGCCCAACAAAAGACCTCAAGCACTGACTCGAGATCAGTCTCATAAATTACTGACCGACGAACTCGCCCTACTATAAGTCTTGTGCGGATCGAACACGTGTGTCGGAGGAATTTTGCCCCGACCCTGCTATGCGACAACATCGCGCGTATTCCAGGTGCGCTTGTAGGTACGCTGTTTGACGAAGATCCTGTGACACGATGAAACGACTAACGATTCGTTGGTGTCGTTTCTTCCCCACGGGGACTGGACAGCCGCCACGAAAGACTTTCTGCACTATCATTGCGAGAGAAGTGGATCTCATCTCGTTGCTTCTAAGGGACATGAGGAACCCGAGAGCCATCAGTCACCTCTGATGCACGCACGCCCTTTCTTCGCGGGGAAAGAATGTTATTCAATACTTACCTCTTTCTTTCACTATCCGCGATACTCGCCCCCATCGCTTTCTCCTCCCCAACAATCCAATTGCCAAGCCTCACCCCCAACCAATCAATCACACAACCAACCAACCTCACCTCAACCTCCAACGACAATCTCCACTGCATCGACCTCCTCAACCCATTCTCCCGCCGACCGAAATACTCCGACTGCACTTGTGCAATCCGCCAGCTCCCCCGCTTCCCCGCTACCGGCGCATTCCACAACCAGGGCGACGACGACCCTTTCAAGCTGCCTGTGGAGTCGACATTCAGCAGTTGCACAGTCAGAGTGGAACTCCTTGCTGCTAGCTCCACGGTGGCCGCGTCCTGGCCCGGCATCAGCACCAGAGCGAACACACTGAATCGGTGTTGTCTGCGGACGACTTTCCCGATATACAAAGGGGGCTGGGCGACGTATGCGAAGGATGAGCGGATTGTGATCTCTTTGGGTAAATCTGATAGGTATGGTGGGGGAGGCAGTGTAGATAGTGCGAGATGATGTGGATGTTGCGGCGACAGGATGTAGGGATATGTGCCTGACAATGCAAAAATGACTGTTGGCCCTTCAGTGACCGATCATAAAACCCTGTTATATCTCATACCAAGGTGTTGCTATGCTCTAACCCATGTCGCGAGCACCCTTCAAGACACTACCGAAGACATCAAATTAATGACCGAACACACGTCAATCATTTTAAAAAATTATAGGTCCTGTAACATTTTTGAGGGCAACGGCCATATCCAGATACCACGCGCGAGGAGCACCCAGAAAGCACTGACTTTGTTTGCAGGCCACTCACGATCTCACCAGTTTTAGTAAAAGAAAAGCCTTGCATGATTCCCTGCACCTTTCCCGTCGCTGAAAGCCCGCTCGAGGTCCCAGCTACCCACTTCCCTGCTCTGAGCCACCTGTACCCCGAAGGTTGACAGCCATGCTGGATGCAAGAAAACGTTGAAAGAATAGTCGAGTACGGCATCAAGCTACTGACAAGCGCTATCGGCGGCATTTCCAATAGCAATACCAAAAAGTAGACGACAATAAGACCACTCACATCTGTCTTGGACTACAAGAACCGAATCTCTCTTTCTAGCTCGGTAGACTGTAGATGGGTCTAACGATGAAGCTTCAACAGCAATCCCGCGCTGTTATGAAAAAATTCATTTCTGCTCCGCCATAGCGACATAGTAGGCAAAGACCACCACGAATGGCAAGCAAGAATGGAACGAAACAGATTGAAGGGCCATCAAAAGAAGTTGAATTCGGTATGACAGGTTGAATTTCCCTCAAGCCCTAAGTGTGTACAGGAAGAACGTCTAGCTCTCAAGTCACAGCATCACCGCCACCATTATGGCTGTGAAAACCACCAGCACTGACCCCGTCCTGCTTTACAGGACTACCCTTCAAATTTCCACCCCAATGTTACTCCACTCCACCGTATAATAGCCTGCAGTTAATATCCCGTTATCTCCCATTCCCCGTCAAACTCTCGTCTCTGATGTTCTTCCCCATTTCTCGCAACCCACAACGTAGCCAGCGCTGAAGGATGCTTCAAAGGATGCTGAATAGCTGGGTGTTGAAAACGCTCCGAGTCGCGAATGCCAAATAAGAAAACAATTTTCAAGACCCCTCTGACGCCGCTATTATTCCCAAAAGGTACTGCTGCGCGATATTGCGAAAACGACCATATGAACCATTGTGAGCGATGGCGAGGACGAGACCCTCAAGGGTACTCATCCGGATAATGGCCTCGCAGGAGCGGCCCCGCGTCATGGTCATTGCCGAATGCCGACCACGCGGGATCCCAGCTTGTAATATTGCCAACGACCAGACTATCATCCGGCGGGGTCTGTGCAACCGGCGGGGCGTTACCACCTTGCACGGGATCAACGGGAACGTTGTAAGGTATATGAGCCTGCGCTGCTTGAGGTCGACTATGCGGGTCCAGTAAGTCAGCCACGAAGACGGTTTGGAGCTCTTCCTCTCTGAATCGCGGTGGCGGCGGCATGACATCCTCTGGAGTGCCGCTCTCGTTCTCGACCCCAGCACGTGGTGCCATCAGTCGCTGGTAGTAGTTGTCGATTTCTCGCTGCTGAGCGCGAGTGTACATGCTTCCGACGTGATTAGCGTCGGGCCGACCATCCAGCATCCCATTGAACAACTCGTCGCTAAAGAACGGATCGTCCCGGACAGTGCTCGCGGTAGGTTGCTGATAGGCTCGCCGAGGCGCTGTATACGCGTCGATGCGAGCTGACTCCACGGGATTCGACTGGTCCCCACAGTCGTGCGAGTTGTAGCCTTCCAGAGCATTGTCTGGGACGTGGGCTGGCGCATCACCTGAGATTTCTTCAACGGTGGAGTTCAGGACTGAGCTGAATCTCTCGCTACCTGCCTGACGCTGACGACGTGACGAGGGCCGAGGTTGAAGCTCTCCAGTGTTCGTGTAAGTGTTTGCGTTTCCCATGTCAATTTCCTGCTGGGACTGGTAAGGTTGAAGACCGGGTCGCGGTTGTTCAACATCAGAATGAAAGATCCCATCGCCCAAGCCATTACGTTGCTGAGAAGGCTGCTGTGGTTGTTGAGAGTCTATCTGAAAATTGTATATATTGTACTCCTCATCACCTGTAACCATGTCTGGCTGAGGGTAGTAAGGAGTAGTCTTTTTGTGCGTGGCCTTCGGAGCAGGACGTCTTAAGCGATCATTGTGTAGCCTCTGAACGGCTGATCCGATAGGGCGAGTAGTAGGACGACGGTATGTGTTTGCCAAGGCGCCTTGGCGATGGTATTCTCCCGAAGGTCCAGGTTGCGGTTCGTCAAAGCCGCTATAGGTAGGTCGGTGAGTCTCCGAAAGCGGTTGATTGCCTGATACAGCAGCAACTCCTCTCTTCGTCCGCTTTGCTCTCCGATTATGCATCTCCTCCACTTCATCATCGTCACTGATGTCCCCTCTCGCTCTCTTTAGACCCGACTTGAGCTCAGCCTCATTGCTTTGCATGACTGACATAAGCTCAATCAAGGACATCCTCCCATCCAAGCACATCTGCGTTCGGATACGGTCTTGCTCCAGGTATCTTTCCAGTTCGCGGCGCTCATTGGCTGTCAACTTTTTCATCCTGGGGTCTTCTTCGGCCAAGGGCATTTCCACGTCATCTTCAGCATCCCCATAACCCTCGTCGTTCTCTTTATCTTCTTCGTCTTCATCACGATCCTTCTCATCGACCCCATCACTCCCCTCACTAGAGGATGAGTAGGGCACTAGCCGGATGTTCTGCTGACCTGTTGAGGCTCCCACGTGGGAGGTCACTGTCTGGATATAATTGCCAGACAAAGAACCTGCATGTTTTTCGCGATGTTGAGAGTACTGGTTGGCGGTGGCTTCAGCATACGGCGTATTGTTTGGAACATGTTGCGTATATTCATCTGCCACCTGTGCTGCTGATGGCTGTTTGTGTTGGGTCACCCCTTCCGCAGCATTGGAAGCCTTCCGACCTCCCATGATCGGAAGAGTCGCTTTATACGAAGGACCAGCGTTTGAGGCTCTAGATGAGTAGGGTTGAGGAGATGTGTGCGCGGCGTACGACGTCGAGGAATGGTACTCTTGGGGATCGACCATCGTAGGTTTTGTATCCGCGCTTCGTCGGCGATTTGGGAAGAATACAGATGATGCTGAGGGATGGGTAGCAGAATTTGACTGCACGTTTGGCTGGTCGCTTCTGGAACCATCCTGGGATCTCGATGGTTGGTTTTGCGCCAAGATGACAGTAGCGGAACCTGCATCTGTGTTTGGGTAATTTTGTCGCAAAGGTGCGTTCAAAGGACCCGCGTGTGCAGTCTGAACCTGTGGCTGCTGTATTTGAGAGGCCGTGGTTCCAGCGTTGGCAGTTCCCCGAGCCCTCCTACCAGGGACTGGAATCACTCTTCCTTGGCTATCTCTAGAGCCAGGAGTGATTCCTCTCGTGGTTCCAAGTCCGCCCCTCGCAGCGAGTTGAGCTGGGGTAAGCCCACTGAGAACACGGTCCCGGACAGCGTTACTAATCCCAGCAGTGTCCCTCCAGGAGACCATTGAAAACCTCTCCCGCGCTCTCCCCATCCTCTGCTGGAGCGTGTTCCGGAAGATCTTCTCATCCTCACGTCTTCCTCCAGGGTATTTGATCCTCATCAGGATGTCCTTCCAGTCGAGCCTCCCATCCATTCTCATCAACAGTTCAATGAACCATGCTGGGACCTCTGAGCTTATCTAGAACGTGTTGGTAAAGGAGCCAGAGGGTCTTTCTGGAAAGGAGTCTTACCGTATCAAGGTTCTTTAAGATTGGGAAGTCCAGCAGCGGCCGAGGTGCCCAGTCCCTTGGCGTTCGTTCGAACATCAAGTTGCCGTTTGCGTCGATTTTCTGGGGTGGCTTCGCGCTCTTCGCATGGTCCCACCACTCCTTGCTGGGCCAGAGGTGGTAGAATACCTACAGAGATGTAAGCAAGGTTCTGAAGCATGTATGGGATTTGCTTACCTCTGGCAGGTTGTTCACATTGAATCCAGCAAGTCTTTCAAACATTAGCCAGGCTGTCCTGTCATCCTGATGATATGTCATGACTTACCCTACGGAGAATTGGGTTCGATCCGTTAGCGAAGATCCGTGGTGATGCGGTGGACCTAGAGCACGGTCAGTCCTAAGTCTTTGGTGGTAACGGGTATTGTACTGACTATATGATGTTGGGTCTCCAGACCGGCTGATGGTACGGCATACCTCGACGTAATCAGGATGTTGAGTCCATGGTAGTCCGTTGTTCTCAGATACTCTCAGCTTCAAGTGCTGAGGAGCAGCCATGGTTGGCAGTGATGAGACAATAGTGAACTGTTGTGTACTGCGGTAACGAGAGTAAAATCCTATGGAAGGTTCAAGAGGAGTCAGTGTCTACAATCCTAAGTGCTATGATAGTATCAAGCGGAGTTGAAGTATGCAGGAGTGAACGATGGTGAGGAAGAGTGGAATTTAAATACTAGAGAAACGCAAGAATGCTGTGTCAACGGGTAAACAGTTGGGGGACGACGCTGTGTTGGACAGAAGTGAATGAAAACAACAACAACGAAATTCTCCCTCACCATTGGTGGAAGCTCCGATCTCAACACTAGATTGTTGGTGCAGAGGTGTTGTTTGAAAACAAGCATGTCATGACAGCGCGAGAGAAGCCCGTAAAGAAGATACGATCTTCAAGGGCTCCCAGCAACAGTATACCACCAACATCGAAAAGAGAGAAGCTGCTATTTTTATATATGTAGGGAATCAAAGAGGACAGGAGAAGTCAGAATGGACAAGAAGACGGTTCTTATAGTCTGGACACTACACCGTATAGGCCCGGCCCGGCCCCAGAACGGCCATCGCCCACGGGAGAAAGGTGCAACAACAGACCTTCTCTACAACATCAGGTCAAGTTGACGGTCAGTATTTAAAGGCATCAGTGAGTCCGTCAACAGTCAATTCACTGCTCTGGGTGAGGGATCCACTCTTACCTTCCGCATCACTTCTGTCAGTGAGCCCATATCCACTACAGTATTCATTTAAGTCAACTTCCCCAGTCCGGCGTCAATTGTCCGGATGTTTTCTGAGCACTCTCCGTCCATTTTGACTAGCCTCCCGCTATCTAACCCCGAACTCGATATTTTGTGGGTGCTGAAGAATCCACTAAAGCCTCCCTATGAATACGAGTCAAGGCTGTATTCCAGACGTAGGACCTTTTGTGCTGGCGGTTCGAGGAGGAAAGCAGTTTGTAGCAGTTTGTTCCCATTCTTGAATCTTGACCCCAGTATCCACCAGTTTCGGCAGGCCATTCTGGTCTTATACAAAGCGTGCAGAGACAACCCCGCATACAGTAACCTGGGGCCTCAGGTTCCGCCAACTCAAATATCCAGTAGAGGTCTTACCTGCAGCCTCCCTGCTACTCAGCCCTCACGACCGCATGGAATAGCCTATCCGAGAAAGAAAACGTCTTCACGGACGGCAACATGCTCAAAAAGTGACATTTTCTAACAAAGCATGAGTACGATCTTCTCGACCAAAAGCCCTGGGAAAGCAATGATAGTGGATCGTCCGGTGAATACACAGCGCTTTGGTGGCAAAGAAGGGTGGGTAGACGATTTATTCCAAGCGCATTTTGGACTTTACGCTAATTCTGGCGGAGGTGGATTGGAAGTGCTCCACCGTAGTCGCATCCCAATCTCTCGTTGGAAAGACTTGAAATGCTTCGGCGGAGGTGCTGCGGATACGGTACGCAGCAGCTCTGGCGGTAGCAATGAGAGGCTAATCGTGTCTACCCCCATTTGCGCCCATTTTAAATCCGATAATTCCAACGTCTACTATATCAAGCCTATAGACGGCGACTATAGTACCGTAGCATTAGCCATTATAAAAGACTATGGTAGTAGGCTATTTGAATAAGTAATAGTGATAGCTATGATAGTGGTAGCCGTGGTAGTGGTAGCTATCTATGTCGGATTTATCGGATTTAAAATGGGCGCAAATGGGGGTAGACACGATTACTGATCTTTCTTCGAGCCATCCACGCTCACAGACATGGTAGTCTATGGCCAACCTTTGTAGAAAGCAAGCGCTTGTTACGGTGATTGAAGCAGCCCGACCGTTTTCTGATTGCTGCGATACTGTTGTGGTTCGTAATTTTGCAGACAGTCAATGAAGAGCGCTGATGTCCATAATGCAGTCATCCAATGGTCAAGGGTGGCCAGCTCTGGTTTGAGCCAAGCCGAGCAGTACCTGTATGTTGACCTTGTCGATCTTGTGTTGCACTGAAAAGGCGGAGAATTTACTTCTCTCCCAAGATGTGTTTGGACTTGGAGAACGGGGTCCGAACGTTGGCGCAGTCACCCGTGCCGTTGTGGCGCGTGTATTAGCGTATGCACTAAGGTCCGGAAGGCTTGCCGCTGACAAGAATAGATTATTAATGACTTTATCGTCTCCAATATCGAAATCTACTTCGTTACTACCTTCGTAACAAGTAAAACTCCTATATACATTGCTTAGCCATTTCTTCATTATTTTCTTCTATCAATCCCACATAGCTCCTATTCAACATCCATTGTATACCATCCTTACTTTACTCAATAAGCGATTTCCCACAGTAAGTCTGCATTCCTTTTCATCTCTTAATCGCGCTTCTCCCTTCAAGCAACTCAACATGTTGTATTCTCAGAAGAACACAACAGATCCGGAGCTCAGTGCCACCTCCTTGTTCTATAATGAAAGCACACAGGCCACCCATACGCCAGTATTATCTTATCTCAACCGCTCCATCCTCTCTACTGTAGCCCGTCTGTGCGATCCCAAATAAAGATCATCAAACAATTGAAGCCAGCGAGACAACTGCGGCTCTGCGCTTTGCTATGGATGGATTCGTTTCGCCTTTCGCGGGAAGCAGGTACTAAGGCTACCCGACTAACCGCAAAAGCGATTTAGCGGCCAAATCATTGACGCCAAGTCAAGATCCTGACACGCTGACAATGACCGGGGGGAAAAACAAGGAACGAGCTCTAAACTGCTGTCTTTAAATAGTGCCCGAGGTCCCCCGCTGGCTAGACATTCAATCTTGCAAACCGACCTGACCGGAGTGCAAACCAAAGCCTTAATTAAACCGTCGCCGCCATGTATATCTCCAGCCTGACCATCTTCGCCCTCGCCATCGTTACCATCCATGCCTGCAACCCCGGCACCGACGGGTGCGACCATCCTGGAAACTTCACCGGGACACGTGAGCCATTCATTCTCCACTCCCACCCGACCGAGAAAATTAGCTGACGACAGAAAAAAAAAACAGTAACCGCACTCAAGGACCCCGCGGCCGCATACTGCAATCCCGGCAACCAGACGTCCATCTACGCCAGCATCCCCGCCTCCTTCTACAACCCGCCCGAGTGAGTCCGCCACACCCTACCCACCCCACCGGGCCGCTTGTCTTTCCCACCCAAGCGGCGGCGACTAACTCCCGCCAGCGAGTCCCCCTGCGACGCACCCATCAACGTCACGAACCCGAGCACGAAGAAGACGATCGAAGCGATCGTGATCGGGGAATGCACGACCTGCGCCGGGGACAACATCCAGCTGACGACGGCAGGATTGGAGGCGTTGTCGCCGAGTAAGTGAACGCCTTGTTCCCAAAGAAGATTGATTTCCTCGAGGTGCGGAGCGGAAGCTGATGGCATGGCAGATGGGAAAGCCAACAAGGCGCCCACGACGGTCAAATGGACTTTTATCTAGGCCACTTCGGTCCTGCGCCGAGAGGAGGAATGATGGGAGCAAAAAGCATGAAATAGTTTCCGGTCATGATCTGGACGAAGCGATGGTAGGGAGTTTCACGGGATATGGACAAAGATTGAAAGCGTCGGCATTGGCGGGACACGGCGAGAATATATATATGTAATGTACATGGAGATATGACAACCGGAAACGTCATGTCCAATCCAAGAAACCGAGTACAAGGACAGGGCCCACGCGATTGCAAGACCGAGACCGCACAGTCCTTCCGCGTGTAGAGAAACCCGATACCGCTCACCAGCAAACCCTACTTTCTGTTAACAATCTCGCACTGTCTACACCCGACCAGAACCCCCACCAATCTCCCCGCCACCCCTCCCTCCCAACACGCCACCACACCACCTCCAGAACCACGAAAACTCAAATCGCACCAAGAGCACAAGCCTCCAGGAAGCTTTCATTTCACATCACATCACCTCATCCCGCAGCAGCGAACATCCCAACCCCAACCCATCCATCAAACGACTCCATCAATCTCCCCCCGCCCCACCCAAACACAAACATACCCCCAACCATCCCCACAACAAACCAACTCCACACGACCCACTCCCCAAACCTTCCCCTCCCCCCCTCCCTTCCCCCCCCCCCCCCCAATCTTCCCCATTTCCCCTAACAGCCCCCGACCCCCTACACCAACCCCATCTCAAACCCCCCCCTCGAGCCCATCGAAACCCATCCGCCAGCGATCCCACACATGGGCGCCAACTGCCCGGACTGGGACGGGGGGGGTGGGGGGGACGGTGAGGGAGTGTGCTTTGACGATGGAAGCGGATGATGTCTGAGCGGAGAGGTTGGCGGGTAGAGGATGAGGAGATGGGTTCGTGGGAGGTGAGTTAGTGGTGTAGATGGCTGATGGAAGAGGTGTGGAGGGGGGAGGGAGGGAGGGAGGGAGGGAGGGAGGGAGGGAGGGAGGGAGGGAGGGAGGGAGGGAGGGAGGGAGGGGGGAGGGAGGGAGGGAGGGGAGGATTGGCAGGCGACTGCTGGGTGAGTTGCGATGAGGCGTTGGCGGCTTGGTCTTCACTGTCGCTGGCAGACTGACGGGGTTGGATCGAAGTTTGGGATGGTTGATGATTCTTCAGCTCGATGAAAGATTTCCTGGCTTAGACCCGGCTGTTATCGGGATATCGATGGCAAGCTATTCTAATCCGCTCTGCCTCTTCCTCCTTACGGCCTTCACGTCGGAATGATAACGGCGGCGGAAAATGTCCGAGTTACCCGGTCAGATTGCTTACCGCATCGCCTCTGCTTTCTCGACGATCCCTTCGATCAACTTCTTGAACTCCGCCCTCTCCTCCAGAGGCAAATAATGTCCCCTGCCCTCAAAGATCCTCTTCGTCACACCCATCTCCTCTCCTCCCAATTCCTTCGCCAGAATCTCCCCGTGCGGGACCGTGATCAGATTGTCCGTGGTGCCGTGTATCACTAGAATCCTCTCCCTACCCACCTTCTCCGCAATCTCCGTCAGCTGCTCCGGACTCTTCTTGTGCCACCCTGCGGCCAAAGCTTGGCAGATGAAGCCCTTGCGCGTGAAGCCTTCGGTATCTTGGCGCTTCGTGAGTTCCTGAGCCGCGAACCGGTCGCCGTTGGTTGGATAATCGCCGTCCTGGTCCGGCTGCGAAAGCCATGAATCGCTGACACGTGTCTTGACCTCTGCGATTTGCTTGTCGAGAGACTTGGGGATGCTACGACCGTCAACATCGAGATTCAGCGCCCGTTCAGATGTTCCTTACAAGATGTTGATGCGATCCCGTAGGTTTTCGAAGTAGCCCTTTTCTTTGTCAGTAAAACTCCCCGCTCAGCTCACCGGCTCTCGGAACGTACAATGGTATTCTTAAGTTGCGCTGCTGTTGATACGAGGGAAAGACTGGCCATTCTTTCAGGGTCCAGACATGCCTAGGTTCCCGTCAACACCGCTTCCAACGCTCCGCTCGCGGGTCTGTACCATCTCCTGGGCTATCATACCGCCCATGCTGATACCGATGACATGGACGGATCTTTCGCCAATCCAGCCAAGGTGATCGAGCAGGTCAAAGGTATCCTTGGCCATCTCGGACGTCGAATACCGCATGACCGGCTTGTCGCTTTCGCCCATACCGCGGTTATCGAAAATGAGACATGAGTACTTGGAAGGCTGGTCATGACCGAAATCTACGGTCTGTCGTTGCCAGTACCATTTGAAGGCGCCAAGACCCATGATCCACTGGCTTCATCCCTCAGCCTTGGACACACTTCAATTTTTTTGCTCGTAGCCCGATCCATTCTACCGTATCTTGGATGCGACTTACTACTAGCTTTACAGGCCCAGCGCCATGGATCTCATATGCGATATCGATGGGACCCCCTCTCCCGTGCGCAACAGCACATCTTCCCTTCTCCGTTGGCTTGAGATCCCAGATGACAGTGTTGAAAGCCGGATGTTCAACGACTTCGGCAGCAGTAAGAGACATGTCTCGTCTTTCAAGGAGACACGCCGTCAAGCGTCGCTTCGACGTTTCAGAGATCAGCAGGGTGTTGAAGCTGAAGATAACGGAGTAAGATAGTGGGTGGGTGCACGGACCGCCGAGATTGGGCACCATGCGGGGGGTCTCCCGTGATTATGCTCCGAAATTCTTGGCTGTGAACACGGGCGTTTATGATTGATCGCATGTTAAACAAGCCATTCCTTGTTGCATATATGAGAAGACCTATCGAATACCTTGTCCATCGTAAGCGACCCAAACATGTAAACAGCGTGCCACACTTCTTTTACTTTAGTGTTTCGTGTGGCTCATATGCATACTTTATGCAGTTGCGCCAGCTAAAAAGGTAATAACCCCTGTCAGTATGGGTTGCCGTACTTAGTAATCATGATATCTCGGTACCCGGCGGGCATGCCCGAATCAAGGTTACTCCCCGAGCTGCCCCGAAGAAGAGCGGGCGGGGCCCCCGAACACGCACCCAATCAAAAGTGCAGCTGTGCCGACACGAAACAACGGCGCAGCTTGGGATTTATTCCCCCGCTCCATCATCCGCCACAGGAACACCCTGAAGACGTGCATGCTCAATGTGAAACCATACTACCTATACAATATCAGCACATATTAAATCGCAGATTAAACACACGGAGGAGGCTGAGATGATGATCACTCTACAAAGGGCTGGGCTTACGCTCGCCTGCCTTTCTTCTCTCTCTGCTGTCCATTCAACGTTCTCCTTCTACCTGCGTCTGCGATTACTGAACGCATAGAATCCCCAGCTGGTCTGCGATTCGACCTCTGTCCCTCTCACCACTAACCCATCTACCAAAATGCTCGTCCTCAACATCGCGCTGCTTGCCCTGAGGTGAGTGACTCACAATCCCTCAGGCGCAACCCCCCTCCTCTCCCACCCCACCCCCCGAACTGACCCACCAACCCCACCAGCGCCCTCCCCACCGCCCTCACCAAAGCCCCACCTCACCACCTAACCCACCCCCACACCGCCAGCAGCACCTTCTCAACCCACCCCGCCAGCAGCACCTTCTCCACCCACCCCCCCGCCACCAACGCCACAACGCCCCTGACGTCCACCCGCCCCATCGCCGGCACCGGCTGCCCCACCGTCACGAAGACGGTCGCCAAGACCGTCGGCGTGTGCGAGGAGATCCGATGCCTGCCCGTGCTGGTGGGCGGCACGACGCCGGTCGCGACGTCCACGTTCGCCGTCGGCTGCGCGTGCCCGGCCGCGACGCCGACGGTGACGCTGAGCCGGTGCGATTTGGGGTGTGAGGGGTTGACGGCGTGGGTGTATGAGACGGCGGGGGGGATAAGAGGGGGATGTAGGGCATGAGATGGGATGGGATGAGAGAGGGGGGTTGGGGGCGAAATGGGATGAGTGGAAAGCGGGAGACTGACTGACTGACTGTTCATTCGTTGTATATATCTAAGGATTTTGTTGGATGAGATTAGATATCTATAGGGCAAGAGGGCCTTGTCGAGCTGGTTCTTGGGATGCTAGGCAGTCGCTACCGCCAGTACGGAACCAAAAAGAAATGGGAATACTAAGCCGTTCGACCTGCTCTTGCTCGCTCTTGCTCTTGCTGCTCTTGCTCGCTGATGTTTATGTCGCTCGTCTTGGCCTTGTGTGTCCGTTATTCGTCAAAGTGTCAAACACTCCACACTCACTCACATTCACGAAAATGAAAAATATCTGGACTCTTGTGCTCAATCGGTTGTTTTTTTAGCTGCACCTCTACATCCATGTTACAGCCTTAGACCTGCGAAACGATTCTAACACACACAGAAGCAAGCAGCAAGATCTTCTTTCCCCTTGACCGTATCCTACATCGCAGCTACAGTACTTACCCCCAACGGGAAACCAGACCAGCAACAAACACCGTGCGCACGGCTTCAGGCTCGCGACCTACAACCAGCTATCGACCACCTAGATGCCAGCGCAAGGATTCGAATTGACGGCATCTTTCAGGTTCTGCGGGATCGCACCCGCCGTCACGGCCGCTGCCCACGTCTTTAGCCCGATTCCAGAGGCCCCAACTCGAAGGAAACTCACCTTGATACGACCACCTCCAATCATTCCTCCCCGCGATATAATCCACCTTCCAGCTCCAGAAGATCCAGCCGTCCTGCTTCTCGTACGCCTGGATCTGCGCCGCGAACCACTTGGCATACCAGCCGACGTGGCTATCCGGCGGGGCGAACTCGGAACTGTTCCACTCGAGGTCGTCGGCGACGCTGAGGCTGAACTCGCCGACCACGGTGGGCCAGTTGCCGCCGCGGTCGTCGTGGCAGGATTCCTTGAGGTAGGCGGCAGGGGTTCGGCCGGTGCCGGGGTCGTTGATGCCGTTGTCGTCGGAATATTTGAGGTAGCGGTGGTCGTCGTAGGCGGCGAAGGTGTCGTCGGTGAGGTGTTGGTGCGGGTCGCCGGAGCCCCATTTTGCGTTCTACGTTTCGTATCCATCAATCAGTATTCTTTGATCGGGTGTGGGACTCCCTTACCATCATCTGGATATGCAGAAGGTTGTTCGGGCTGATTTTGAGGGCAGCTTCTGCGGCTCGGATGCGCGCCCATGCGGTGGGGTAGAACGTTTGCCTCATGGAATCCGTTTCGCTGTTGCTGCCTTGGACGGGCTGGCTGAGGATTTCCAGCATGCCGACATTCCTGTAACTCTTGTCCGTGTGGATGATGTTTGCCATCCATTCGAGGAACTTGTACGCGCGCTCGTACTGGTAGTCAACGTAGAAGCCTGGCGTCGAAGCAATCTGGAAGTTGGTCAATTACTGTCCGTCTCCACATCTCTCTGCCAAACATACCTGTCCGGTATCTGCATTCCGAGCAACCTGGGCTCCCGGCGCACCATGCAAATCAATAATGATATAAAGTCCTGCGTTGCTCGCCCATCCACAGATCTGCTCCAGGTAGTGGAGTCCCCCTTGCGGAAAATGTTCGCTGTTGGAATACACCAGATCTTCACGGATCCAGTATCCAACAGGAATCCGAATAGCATTCAGGCCGTACGACCGCATCTTAGAGATATCCTCTTGGGTGGTCCAGGTGTTCCAATGCATTGCCCAAGCCTTGTTGGCTTGAGTCTGACCAAGCTTACTGACGCAATCGAACTCGGATGCTGTACCGCCGCAACCCATGCTGTTCCACTCATCACTGGCCATCCAGGGCTCGACGATGAATTGAGAGCCGAGATTGACTCCACGGAGTGGCAAGGTGGCAGAAAGCCATCGCATGGTCTCATTCTGGTCCCCTCGTGGCATGATGGGAGCTTGGTGCTGGTTAATGCCACGGCTCAGAAGAGGATGTTGCCTCGAGGGCATCCATGCCGCCGAGAGGCTTGCAGAGACCGTGATTGCAAGGGTGAGAGACCGCATCGTTAGTGACACACACCGAAATGTAGGTTGAATGTTTGGGGGACCGCTGATGATCAAATACAGAAGCAATGAAAGCTAGCTTGATAGTCAAATCGAGGTGAGAACGAGAGTGAAAAGAAACCAGATCAGATACTGGATTTGAGCATCTTATATACATATGCAGTGAGATTTCAGGAAGTCGGCATATTGAGCGTGAGCAGAGCCTACCTTTGGGGCTTATTCATTACATTGCGCTTCCTGCACCCTCCTCGATCCTACACATTCCTGCAGTCAGCTTTAGCCAAGGCACCAAACTCTGCTGCGTCTTGTGATCCGAGTTTGTGCGTGTCATAACTCGCAGGTGCACCACTTTTTCGTAAACGGACCACGACGATGATGGCTACGTTACCTGAGGATTCTCTGATGCCCAAGGAAGAGGAGCATCAAGATCTTAGGTGTCTAGTCTTGGTAGAGCTACTCATTCTGTAGCCACATCAAGGTGTGCAGCTCAGAAGATTGACGAGGCTGAAGTTCTTGTGGGTAGGAGGATTGTTAAATTACTCACTTATTATTCTATGAAACAGGAAGCCTGCAGCAGGATATAACCCCACCAAGCAAAGCAAGATAATTCATCCCATCGGCTGACAGCGTGTAAAATTCAGCAAATTCAGGGGTTCCGCCCGAACATCAAAAAGTCCCTTCTTACAACCTATCACGACTCAACAACGAGAACACGTATTGAAAAACCTTTCATTTCGCAATTGTTCTACTTAAGCAGATATCAAACTTTACAGTCGAGAATTCTACTGTAAAGCGTGTCATTAAAAACTTACTGCGTTGTAAAAATATGGCACTTTGGATGTTCTGCTCGCAACAGTGGGACTGTGGGTTAGTGGGTCCATTATGAGGCCATAGCGTTGGTGGCTATTGGTACCCTTGTTGGTACCCCTATTGGTACCCCGGCAAGGGGTTGAGGACAGATATCCAATACGAGCTATATAGCCACCTATTTTACATCTATTAACGGCTCTTTATTCGATTTCGTCTCCTTTAAAGCTATATTATTTTTCTTTTCTTTTATAATTAAGTTTATATAAATTAGTCTTTATTTAACTATTATAAGTACTATCTAACTATTATAAATATATTCTATACTCTTATATACTTTATAATAGCTCTCGCCGCTATTACCAGATCTAAAAAAAGCGATTAAATGTATTATCTTCGTCTTTAAAGTTATTAAAAAAGACTTTTAACGTAGTTAATAAGACTAATAAAGCTCTTAAAACTAAAAAAAGCTCTTAAGGCTACTAAGGCTCTCACACCTTTCCTTCGCAAGAATATTCTTATATATAATACGTTATTAAGTACTATAAACCCGGATTAGATAAATAAAACGCCTTTATTTATTACTAAAATAAATCTTTAAGAATTAATAGCTTAGCTATCTAAGATTTAAAAAGAAGTAAAATAATCGCTATTTTTATAAGGATAGAGTTTATAAATTATATCGTTATTATCGCTACTATAATCGTAATTATTATTATTATTACTCGAATATATTAGATTCGAACTTATTTAACTTTAAATCGAATTAAAAGAAAAGAAGAGAGATTCTTTTTCGTTATATAAAAGATAAGAAGCCCTTTCTTAGTATTACTAAAAGATTTTAAAGTATAAATATTAAGTACTTTAAATAAATCTTCTTCGAGATCTTTAAGACTAAAAATTTCGCTAAACTAGCTTATATATATATTATCTCGATTAAGAAGAATAAGAATATTAATAATTATCAGTATATATAACAGAATAAGGTAGGGCTGAACTAGAAAACCTTGAATTTGTATGTGCAGCCAATCATCAATTCAGGGTCACTACGCTCTTTGGTTAGACCGGCTGAGTCAGCCCGGTAGCCCTCCCGAGCTCCCTCATCAAAAATTTGTATGTAGAAGTTTTACACTTTGAAGTACTCAGCTTGCGATACATACAGTTACTTCATAATTCCTCAAATTGTAGAGCTCGCTTTGCGCTTTCTAACGCTGTAAAAATTATGAAGTTTGGCCTACTATTGGTGGATTAAATGGACATTCAAATATGGTAGTCATGGTAGTCACACCAGACGCGTCCCGGATCGGATAATAATCCTTCCACCTGTTTGTTATTCTTCCACCATTCTACCAATTCTACCAATTCTACCAATTCTACCAATTCCACCAATATGAACACATTTACCCTCGGTACCCTCGCACTCAATTAAACAAGAGGAGGATCTACAACAGGCGAATGCGGAGAACACTGCGGAGAACATTGCGGAGACAGTCATCAGCAGCAGTGACACAACAGGCCTACTCTCCACGGTCTCACACCAATCCACTCAGCCAGTGCAAGAGAAGTCACTACAGCAGGCGAATACGGAGAACACTGCGGAGAAATCAAGCGACAACAAGGCCCCCAGCACCAAGAACAGGCTCAGCTCTCCAAGATCCCACGTCATATGCTCTCCACGATTCCACATCAAATCATCACTCAGCAAGCGGAGAACACCACTGTAACTTGGCCTGTCATCCCCACTGCATTGAGGAGTAAGAGGAGGAACTACAACAGGCAAATGCGGAGAACACTGTGGAGAAACCAAGCGGTAATAAGGCCACCATCGTCAAGAACACGGCTCAGCTCTCTAAGATCCCACGTCATATGCTCTCCACGGTTCCACATCAAATCATCACTCAGCAAGCGGAGAACACCACTGCAACTTGGCCGTTCCACATCAAATCATCACTCAGCAAGCGAAGAACACCACTGCAACTTGGCCTGTCATCCCCATTACATTGAGGAGCAAGAGGAGGAACTACAACAGGCAAATGCGGAGAACACTGCGGAGAAACCAAGCGGCAACAAGGCCACCATCGTCAAGAACGCGGCTCAGCTCTCCAAGATCCCACGTTATATCAGTTATCCACTCAGTCAGCCACTCAGCTAGCCACTCAGTCTAATACTCTACAAGAGGAGGAGTAAGAGGAGGAACTACAACAGGCAAATGCGGAGAACACTGCGGAGAAACCAAGCGGCAACAAGGCCACCATCGTCAAGAACACGGCTCAGCTCTCCAAGATCCCACGTTATATCAGTCATCCACTCAGTCAGCCACTCAGCTAGCCACTCAGTCTGATACTCTACAAGAGGAGGAGCAAGAGGAGGAACTACAACAGGCAAATGCGAAGAACACTACGGAGAAACCAAGCGGCAACAAGGCCACCATCGTCAAAAACACGGCTCAGCTCTCCAAGATCCCACGTCATATGCTGTCCACGATTCCACATCAAATCATCACTCAGCAAGCGGAGAACACCACTGCAACTTAGCCTATCATCCCCACTGCATTAAGGAGTAAGAGGAGGAACTACAACAGGCAAATGCGGAGAACACTGCGGAGAACACTATGGAGAACACTGCGGAGAAACCAAGCGGCAACAAGGCCACCATCGTCAAGAACACGGCTCAGCTCTCCAAGATCCCACGTCATATGCTCTCCACGGTTCCACATCAAATCATCATTCAGCAAGCGGAGAACACCACTACAACTTGGCCTGTCATCCCCACTGCATTAATATGATACATCACTGCAATAACGTCACAAGAGGAGGATCTACTATCACAGTCAATTGGGCCTCTACAGGAGGAACATCGGACGATACATATTTGGACGAATTAAAACCGTCCGATGTCTTGCTCTGACAGCTATTTCATTATTCGAATGATTTCACTGCGGCAGGAGATAATGTGGGATTCACACCACTAATTGGCATGTTGTCTCCATTTCTTTCCGGTATTTCGATACTTCTTGCCATAAGAACATGGCCTTTGTCTGTTTTTTTGTGGGCAATTATTACGGATCAATCCTTCACACTTGATACACCTTTCTAATTAGGCCTTAGCGCGCCTCTCTCCGCATATATATGCCTATATACCGCATAGATTAAATTAATTTTGTAGTGGTGGAAGTAGGTCAAAAACGCACAGCAAGCGATCAGAGTTCGATTTGACTTAGGGCTAGGGCTAAAATTCCATTTAACTTAGAAAAATCCAACTCCATTTAACTTAGAAAAATGAAAAAATCCAACTCCATGAATTTAATTCATGGGCCTTTACTTGTAATTATATAATATATTACTTTTATATATACTCGATAGTTATTAATTACTTTATATATATTAGTATAAAAGAAAGACTTAAATAAGATTCTATATACGTATGCTATTCGCTTACTACGACTATCTATTATCTATAAATTTAACTTTATCCTCGCTTATTATCTCGTTTTTATTATAGTATATATTTAAAGTAATTAAGATAATCTTAAGATTTAAGAAGCGAATAATTAGAGTTATAAAGACTTTCTTATATCTAAAGGGACTTATATAAGTAATAGTAAGCTAAATATCGATATATCTAGCCCTAATAAGCCCGTTATAGTCGAAGAATTAGAATTTATAAGAATTTTAATAGAGGTAGCTATTTTCGCGAGCGCTATATCTACTTATATATCTATATAATCTATTAATAAAATTATTCGATAAATAAATATCTTAAAATTCTAAATCTAGCTATAAGTAGCTCTAATTATTTATTATTAGATAATTATATTATTAAGATAAAATAACTCTTAGAGTATTCGTAGATATCTTAATCGCTATAGTATATATCTAAGAGGTTTCTATACGCGCTATACGATCTATTAAACCCGAATTTACTTTATTAAAAATTATTAATAATTAATAATTAATTTAAATAATTAAACGATTACTTAAATCTAATATTTATTAAGATTATTTCGACTATTCTTCGAAAGAGCGCTAAGATAGATTTTTGAGATTATATCTTAACTTATCGTAGTTAAAATTATCTATTAATATGTTAAATATTCTAAATACTATTAGTAAACCTTTAAAAAATAGCTTTAATAGTATCGCTTAATCGAGATTAATTCTTAAAACGAGCTTTACTATATCTATTCGCTACTCGATTTAATATCAAAATATAATAAAGATTAAAGACGAATTTATAACCTCTTATTTTTATACGGCTACTTAGTTAATAATAATATTTAGATAAAATAAGATATATTAAAATATACTATATACGATAACGCAGTAATAGTATTATTATAGAAAGATTTAAAGGCTTAATTTATTAAAAGAGACCTTAAAGACGTCTTTAGATATATATTTATCGCTATATCGAATTAATAATTATTTAGTTTTAATTGCGATAAACGCTATTAGAAGAAACGATATCTATTATTTAAACTATATATATTATCGTTTCTATTCAATTTCTTTATAAAGGCCCTTATTTAAATCTTAATCGCGATTTTTCTATAAGAAGTAATACTTTATTATCTAAATGATTTCTTTATAATTCTTTTATTAGATAATAATATAATTATATATATCTAGTAGTTTAATTAGCTATATAATAAATTAGATCTTCGAATTAATTATATAAAGAATATTATAGATTTTATAGTCGAGTTTTTAGAAATCGAATTCGATAGTATTTATATAGAAGCGAGATTTCCCTCGAATAAGCTAATTAAGGCGAGAATTATAACTAAAAATCTTTTAAAAAAAATAATTATCTTATATTAAAAGCTCGAGTTAGCGATTAGCTTTCTCTCTTTTACTATTAAAGTTATAATTTTAGAAAAAGTA
>NW_023501150.1:0-105000 GCF_014066305.1 Letharia columbiana | reverse complement strand
GCCGCGTCCATGGTGAGACCATCCCGCCGTAGCTTCTCGAATCCAAGACAAGCCTACGCAGATGCAAGGAATCAATACCAACAGAAAGATTAAGCAAACCTGCGGTGCAGCAATATAGAGCGCTTGCTCGCCACAACCACTGTTCCACATTTGAAAGAAGTCTGATGTTCCATGACGCAACGTGAATGGCGCCGAAGATTGCTGGGCAAAGAGGAACGAGTCCCCCGTCAATAAGTTTTGCTTCATCTCTGCCTGAAACATGTATTACCCAATTCTGGCCAGCCCAAAGATACCCAGAAAATTCAACATCGCTACAGTACATTGGATCCTCTGTACGTCCTTTAGGAAAGTCTTCATCAAAGCAGGGAATTATGATCGGCAAAGTAGCATTCTGTGGTTTCTCCCACCAAGCGACATAAGCAATCAATGCACAGGCTGCGTACGCCAATGTACTGACTTCCAAGAGCGTTACAGCCTGATGCCGACATACTCGTGCTATGACTTGAGTCACCATCCATAGCGCCTGGCTACAAGCAATGAATTTCGTCAAGGGGCTTGACATGGCGTGGTCGTTGATATGAGATTCCTCCACCTCCTCGAGCTTGGAAAGCCAGTCTGGAGATCGATGTCCTGTTCCCTTGCCCGCGTCTATTGCAGACTGTATTTCAATGGCATCGAACTGCAGACGTTTCCCTGAAGGGGTTTCAAGACAGAAACCGCCCATTTGCAGAAACAAACTATGGGTCAGAGTCCAGTTCATTTCGGTCATCATTTTTTTGATCCTCCGACCTTCAATTAGCTCGCTGATGGCGGTAAAGGTCAAGAACTCCGGGGCGATGACACTGACCACTGCTGGCACGATCCCATTTCTGATGATCCAATTTCTCAAAGACCGCCGCGATGGTTCGCCTCGTATGGGTTGACCATTTTGGAAAACTGAACAACATGGAAGCGGAAGATGGATCACTGTCCAAACACAGAGGAGTATAGTGGAGAGGCAACTCCATAGGATGTCGCTCGTCCCTCGTCCACAATCGGTCGATTTCCAGCCATGTACCAAGGTCTGGTTTGCCGTCATGCCGGATATAGTTGTGGAGATTCTTTTCGTAAGTCTTGAGGAACGTATACGTTGGCGGATGGAGATTAGGTGCTTGGTATTCACTGCAACAGCCACCAGGCCTCGGGCAAGCACCACGCGTGAGATTGTTTTGGCTCTCAAGCACAAGGGTTTGCCGGCGAAGGTTGAAGGCTTTGCGAACAAACAGACTTGCCGTGGAAGCTGTGGAGAACACTTCCTCTTCAGCTTTGGGATCGGCCGGAAGATACAAGCGTCAGAATTACCGACAGGGCTATCAGGCTTTACTTTTTGTCGTCGTTTTTGAAAATTTGACTGTGGACTTGGACACTTCGGTGATGGATGTTTGCGCGATTCAGCAGATGCTTTTAGTTGCGTTTTTCTAGATGACTTAGACGGGCTTGCCAAAAGATATATAGAATGAGTAGGCGTGACTGTTCTCAACGCAGCCTTGTCCAACAATGTAGTGAAAGTCAGGAAACTAACCGAGCTTGGAAGACTTTGCAGTTATAAAATGAGGAATAGACGGTGAGGCGTATGCCAGAGCGCCGAGAGGAGGTGCACAGAAAGAGACTACTCGGGAGAAACTTGTCAGAGAAGCTCGGGGGATCATCAGACTATGTATATGGCATTGGGCGTTAATTCTGCAGCTTTTCAAACTGCACCACCTCCTCGTTTTGGAGAGGACCAACCGCGTTCTTTCACTACCCACCCTCAAGAGATGCAGCTTACGATGCAGGTGGGGCTGGGTTATTTTTGAATCACTAAATTTGGGCAATAGCCGCTCGCACATCATGCAGGTAGCTTCGCAAGGCACATCGACATGGCCAATGGTGCTGCGCGGCCAGAGTGGTGATGTGGAACTTTGTAGAGAGACCCGCGACATGAAAAAAAGAAGGAGGGAAAGCCTTCTGATTCGTTGAAAATGAAAGTCATGAATACCAGGGCTCCTGCGCCAAGATTTTGAATAATGACTCCTAGCCAGAAGGATTGCCTGGGCGATGCGCTCAAAAAAAAGGGTTCTCAAGGCTGAAATCTGAGAACACGCTCGCAGGATAAGATTCTACGGTTTTCTCCGCGGAGGCTCGCCACGGGATTGCCTTCCGAGAAGAGGGTGAAGGCTGGTAGTAGCAGTGGTGGCAATGCTTTGAAGTTTTGATGCCAACCCGCCGTACATTTACAATGTCACTTTACCAGGAAACAAGATGTCTCAAGATAAAGGACGCAGGAAGAAGGAGCCATCCTTTAAGGCTCGGGCGGTGCGGCGTTAGATTTAGGGGCCGTTAGCCCTAGGGTGCTTTTAGAGACTACTTTACTTTAGGGAGCGGGCTTTAGGGACCTATCCGGCGCTGCTTGAATCGCTTATGATCCCTAGGCGCGCCATCACTTCAAGCAACGAGGTATATTCAAGTCTCATGGACTGGAATGTTAAACATGTGGTTGCTTGTATACCAGGTTCATCCTTACACGCCTCAATTCCAGCGCATCGAGTCTGCCTCATAATCATTCGCGTTACACCCAATATTGCTGCAACATCTGGGCAGCGCTGCGACCAAAATGAACGCTTTCGACCCCTTGTATGACCCGCGTCCTTTTTCCCTGTCTTCGTTGCACCAGCTAGGATTGTACCAATTGGCCCAATCTCTCCAAATCGCGACTCTTCCTCTTTAGTTCCATATGCTCGCCAACGGCTCGTAGATAGTCTGAGGCCGTAGTCCTCGAATTGTATTGTTTCGCCAGTAGCGACATCGGTGCCTCTTTTCCTTCTTTCCTTCTTCTTCTTCCTCTCCTTCGATATTGATGTAGGCTTTCGCTTCGCTGGGCTGGCATGCATTTTGTGGGACAGTTGCGGCACGATGACCATCTTGGCACAAGTTCCTAGATGATTCGACGTTGCTCCATTATCGGGTACCACAAGGCTAAGCGGTCTGAAAGGACACTCCTCGGTATCGTAGAGGTCGCAGGAGCATTCGGCGTAGGGGTTGAAGACAGCCTTCAGAGCTTCCAGAGTTGCGTTGGGCTCCGGGATCTCACGGTGCCTTTTCGCCGGCTTGGGCTGGCGCCGAGTATATTGTCTCCTCTTCTGTGCCCCTCCCGTCTCCTCTTTTTCTTCTTCAAGGTCGACGTAGGGTGTAGACTTGGATTGGCTGGGGTGGGATTTGCGGGACCGGTGTAATTGGATCGGCCTGTAAGGCAGTTCGGGAGGTGGAAGGTTGTTGATCCGTCAAAACGAGTGTGGCACATGACCCTCGCTTCTTCACGGACAGCTTCGTCTTCGGAGTCGCTGAGCATGTCACCGCAGCAGCATTGTGCGAACGGGTTGCGGGCCGGGTTGACAGCTTTCATGGCTCCTGCCCTTGCCTCCAAGTCTCGAAATCTTCGCGCCTCCTTTCGCTGGCGCCGAGCATTCTCCCTCCGTGTGTCCGCCTTGGACTTCTCCCTCTTCTCTCCCCTGAGACCCAGGTATGATGTTGGCCTGCCGGGGCTTTTACGCCTCTTACTTGTCTTGGAGCGTACGGTGCGGAGCTGAGGGCATTTCAGTAGGTGGTAGGATGTCCTCCCGGTGTCATGGTATAGAGGTACGAACCATTTCCGGAGACAAGTATTCCCGCCATAGGAGATGGCCAGATCGCACGTGCACGGCGTGTAAGGATTGAAGATTGGTTGCCTTGCTTCAGCTCTTGCCATAGCAACTTGACGGCGACGTGAGGAACCTTTCAGATTTAGTAGTGGCTTGAACATAGCGACGGTCGCACAATTCGTACGTATGGGTTTCATCAATGAAGGTTGTGTTGAGATGGGAGACGCGGATACTTTGTGTGCAGGCGAAAGGCGTCTAATTTAATTTCCGATGCGGTTCTACGCAGTCTTCTCACTACAACATAGTTAGTCGTCGCATCCTTACCATTGAGATGACCTAACAGTACTGAAGGAACGGATGCCTAGAATATTTCTTGGATACTATCCAGGCACAGAGTGCTGACCTAGGGTGCTGCCTGCTGGAGCCTCAATGCTGCTTCAGCCACACTCCAGCCTTAGTATACGGTGACGGCTGTTCTCGAATACCAGAAAAGGGCTTCTTGCTAGACATTAGATCTACATCGCAACCCTACGGAGAAGTGCAAGGGTCGCGAAGAAACACAACTAATGCAACGACGATTTCGAATGATCAATACTACTCCTCCAAG
This sequence comes from Letharia columbiana, assembly GCF_014066305.1. NCBI lineage: Eukaryota > Fungi > Ascomycota > Lecanoromycetes > Lecanorales > Parmeliaceae > Letharia > Letharia columbiana. Next base: position 100,737 of record NW_023501150.1, on the reverse strand, counting down.
ATTAGCCAAACCATGAACTCAGAATCGCAGGAAACTCTAAGAGTGTCTGCTACAAGCGCCGGATTCAATCTTGCGACAGCTCTTCTCAACCTTGCTAATCCCGCAGGGGCGGTTGTGGGATATACACGAGATCTACTGAGATGGCTTGAACGCTCTGGCGTAGATGAGGCCAATTTCGAGCGCTGTATGACTGCGGCTCGAAGCCTCGCCTATCCAAACCAAAATGGAATGATACTTTCTGGCAGTGTTGCTCATGCCGATGAACGACTGCAAAAGTTGCAGAAGAGGCAATTGCCACTAGCGTTGACCTTTTCTCAAGCGCTTGGCCGATACATTGTTAAGGAGCCCGAGATCTGTTATACGGCTTCCACGACAGCCTGTCTTCTTACACATCACGACATGTCTGGTGCTAAGTCAGCGGTTACTTCGTTGTTGCTTGATAAATGTGGACATCAAACGGAGACAACGTACCGTCACGAGATCTGGAGGGTCTCAATCAGGGCCGTCATCTCAAAATTGGTCGAAAGCATCTTTCTCAGTAATCCAAATGTTGGACATCGATCCAAAATCTTCCTCCAGAACTGGCAAACCTCCATATCCATCCCGCGGAGTTTACAAGTTTTGCTGCGATTGTGATGCAGGTACAGAGGGTGTCCAATAATCTAGTACTGCGCACAGACAGATTTCCTGGTGACGTTGAGGCACTGAATTCCAGGCAACTCTCAATTTCCGCGTTGCCCCGTTCAGTTCTCGGTGAATTGTTTGTCACTGAAATGGTGCAGAAGACAGCGGGAATCTACGATATAGGTAGAGCGAGGTCTGCTTGAAGGATCACCATCCGGACTGCAGAGCCAGAACTGCCATGAATTGACAACAAAGATTAGTATTGGCGTTCCTGTCTTGAGAAGTATCTTTTCCAAAGAAAAACCCTGCTGCTGCTGTACTGGTTCCGGCGATACCACAAGTCATTTTAGTCAGCATGTCTCATCAGATCTTTGACGTGACGGAAATAGCCAACGATGACCAGAAGCTCGAGCAAAAGGTCATGGAACTAGTAAGAAAAGACTTCCAACCCTACTTCACCATCCCAGACCTTTCTCATATCTAGCAAGACCGCTATGAGCGCCTTTATAGGACCTACACAGCCTCCACATGATCAAGAAACCGTGTTTCCCAATGGTACCTTCGCTATCTTCATCGCGCAACAAAGCAGTTCAGACGTCATTCGAATTACCACGTGGGAGAAAAAAACCGCTCCCGTATACACTTATCAACGGGAACCCGGGAACTCTTACATTCTAATTGTCGATAAAGATTATAGGTTTAGGGTAGAAGGAATCCCGGTGGTGAGATACTTCAGTCTGCGCAAAGACATTAAAGAGGTCGTGGAAGCCGATAGGGCTATTCGAGCCTATAAAGAGATCTACAACCATATCTGATAGAGCTTTTGTTACTTCACTTCCTTCCGACTTCACTTGGCAAAGGTCTCTTGGGGAAAATCATCCTTCATGTCAAGAGCGCCTCTCTATCATTTGAGACTAATAACCCTTCTTCGAGCTCATGGCTCGCTCATTCGTGTTCTAAACACACCCTGTTCGAGATATACTGACAGTGATAGAGTGAGACACCTTACCAGAAGGGACGGTGAATGCTTGGGAACCTAGACGATAATATGTCTGACGAGCTTCCGGGATTCGGAAACATATTACCTAGCAGACTTTGCCTGAAAGCCTCGCCTACTTCTCATGAGGTCAATCCTTCAAACAATCTCACTCACTGTGCAAGACAAACCTTTCGAGACAACGACCTCAAAACCCTTCCGCCCCATGCAACATCTTCCACATAAGGCCCCCAACCCCGTCATCCCCCTCAAAGCAGACCTCACCATCCCCACCATGTCCATCCCATCCGACTACCTCCTCGTCGCAACCCACCTCGCGCACTCCCCCTCCCTCCTCGAAGCCTTCGTCCAAGAAAACCTCCTCCGCCTGACCAACATCTCCATCCCCGTAACCATAGACGACGTAACGCGCAACCTTCCCACCTCCCCAGCGACGACCGTCCCCAAAGACGTCGTCGCCATCCTGATCCGGCAGCGCGCACTTCCAGCCACGATCGGCGTGAACGGGGTGGAGGCCGGGTACGTCGTGACGGAGACCGCGAGCAGCACGCCCGAGGTGTTTTGGGTGCTGTTTGTGAATTTCGGGCCGGGGCGTGCGTGTACGGTGGAGGGGACGGTGGAGGTGCGGTATTTTTACCCAAGGAATGCGGACGCCCGGGCGATGTTCTTGGCGACGTACTATGACGATTCGTGAAGTTGTGGAAGCTTTCGGAGGGGACGGTTGAGATGTCGATTTGCTTGATGTCCCGTGGCGGAATGTAGAAACGCTGTAAAATGGAGCAGTTATTAACATAAGAATCTCCCCAAGTGGTGGATTCTCTTTCCGAACAAGGCTCCAGCTCCTTCTCATTTGTGGCCAGACTTTCGAGGGTGTAGATCCTCATACAAGGGTACTTACCCCCAACATTTTCGCAAGAAAATCGACCGCCCAGAGTTTGACTTCTAAGTTCTTCCAACACCGCGCCTCGGAACGCACCCTCACAGTCATCAGAAGCTCCAGCCTGCATTCTAACCAACAATACTAGGCCATCGCCTTCCGTGTCATCGAGACAGCGAACGACTCCCAACGGCTCGAGAACTAAGTGCTCGTCATAGTGAACAACTCCCCGGATTCCCCCCACCCCCCTTCCCCCCGGCACCCGAAGGCCCACAAGCTAAACATCGACAAGACATTCATCGACACCACCTTGGGTTTTGAATGTTTTGAACAACAATCTTAATGCCAAATACATCCACGCCCACGACGTCGTGATGACCAATTCCGAGGTCAGTTCTAGCAATAGCGTAGTAGTGACATTATACGGAGCGAGTTCCATGGGGGTCAAAATTGTTTCTCTGATCGACCCCGACGACCGATACATTATCATCAAAGTTGCTGAATTAGAAAGCGTGGCAGATAAGAGGTCCTGCGGTACGATACTTTCGTCCTCGCGAATGGATTATGATACACGTCGATTGACTGCGTCGGAACGATCTAACCCGAAACGCTGTCTGAACCCTAGTGAATTTGTCCCCTGAGCTGAAGATGCATGCATGCATCCTTGCGTCTGGGTGTGTATCTAAGACTCTCTGTCACTCTCTCCACGTTCTCATGAAGGATCTACGCAGCTTGTCGTAGGTATCCTCTTCGACCCACAGTTCTCCAATTCCGATCTCTCACCTCGAAATTGCTAATTCGTGTGGTGGCCTCGGATTATACAAAATAAAACCCTCACCAGCTGGCTTACCATCGTAATCGATCGTAAAGGACAATCCCTCCCACCTTTTATCCCTCAACGTAGCATACCCCAAGGTGCCGTACTCCCAAACCGTGAACAAAGCCCGTATGAGTATGCCCCAGGTAAAACTCGTGCATGAGATATCCCTAAGTACGTTGATTGGCGTGTGACGGTCCTCGCTGTAGGCAATGATTGCAGCGTCTGTTTCGTCACGACCGTGTACCGCCGCAGTGGCCAGGGCATCCAGGTAGGCGGTAAAGATCTGACTAGACGAGGTTTTTACGCCGTCAAATTCGTAGTAGATCTTCAACTTCGTGTCGTCAGGGTCGAACGCTGTGCCGTGGTCTACTGTCAAAATACTACTCGGTGACAGTTGCAGATCGGATTTTTGACTTGAAGCGGCGATCGAGGTGTAGTTCAAAGGATTATCGCCATTCAAAAGAAGCGTGCTATTGGTCGGGTACCCGGACAGCCCGGGCAACTTTGTTTCGTATCTTCTCGTATCGTAGGTAAAGAACCCAAGCGGTCGACCCTGCAGTACCATATCCGCTTGAAGCCTAGCGTGCTTGCTTCGGCCTATTTAGAGACCTGTTTGATAGAGACCCCAAATGAGGTACTTTATCTAAAGCGGGGGCAGTAGATTGTCTACTACAATCTGTGTGGTAAAGCGCCGCCCAGCAAAAACCGTCACAGGGAAAGTTCGGAGCTCACTGTTCCAACCCAGCACAGCCAAATCCGCCATGAGGTCGATCGTGTTGCTGTATACCTGCTCCAATTTTAATCTCACCTTCTCATTCCACGAGTACCTCATTTCAAAGTCTGCGGGCGGCGGTGGTGGTGCTGTAAGTCCCGTGGCACTGGGATTTCTATGGTAAGCTTATTTGGCTGGTCGATGTGAGTCATGCTCTGGGCTTACTTCTGAAGAGACAACAAATCTAAAAATGTATCATTCACAACTACAGTGTCTGGACAAGTATCGTTCGGAGGTAATTGAATCGCGGCGGTGATCGACAGGGCAGAAACCAGGGCCGGGTTGCAAAAGGAAAGCAATAACAACAACAACTTGAGTCTCACTATGTCCTAGGTCAAACAGCCAGCACGTTCCGAGTAAAACAGATGAGAACAGATGGCAATTGAGGTCCTGGAGATGAGAAGGTGGCGTCGCTACCTGTAATGTTTTTGTTTCAAAAGCGGATATCGCCTCAGGGGACTCTGGCGTCTAGCGACCCGCCGCGAAAGATGAAACCCCTGCCGGCGCATTGAAGGGAAGAAGAGCTTCTACGGGAATGCGTCGAGCACGGTGCTGAATGTTGTGTCTGTAACGGTCTACTCCAAACACGAAGTCCTCGTTCTCGAATTTCATGGATATGGCAAGGCTCAAACCTGATCACTTGGGTCCACCAGCATCATCCCTCGAGCTCAGCACCAATGCCGGCATAGACGGGCTGTCGCTCTCCCATATTTTCGTCGTTGGCTTGGACATGATTCTGGGTGGACGACAATGCCAACGGCAATGCTGCTCTTATTCACATTCAAGTGATTCAAATAGTGTGTGGGCGGACTGGTGTGATCGTGGACTTCACTACTTGTAGTCATCCAGGTATGGAGACAACGGAAAGGAGATCAAATACTGAAGCAAGGCATTGTCTTGCGAGGGTAAGTCTTGCATTTTGTCTGTGGCAAATTTACAGCTTGTGACTATGATACTGGTGGTAGCAGCTAGCCGCTTTGCCACTACGGTAGATAATCCTGCCAAGGCGCTATTCCCGTTTGAGGTTTCAAACCTTGCCACCGTGGGTTTACGCATTTCTTTAGCAAAGACGCTCATACAGAATCAATTCACTGATTACCCATAGGTCCAATGCCAAAACTGTCATCCTTTACTAACAACCTTCCCGCTGTCGTTTGCTTGTTGCTATCTGCTTGACGCTACATTTACTTGTACCTTGTATGATGTTTTGGAAAAGCTGAGGCTCAGCCACGACTCGTCTGGGAGCTGTGTCCTATACGCTCCGCTGCTGCAATCTGAGCACCAAGGGCGTGGTGGCAGTTCTCCGACCTTGTGAAGTCTGACAAAGTTCTCACAGACGACCGACTTTACTATCGCCTTCGCCCAACCAACCAACATAAGCAAGAATTTGCGGGTGTTATCCTTCGGACAGAGACATCATGTCATGGATGGATAGCTGGTCTCGACCTACAAAGGTACGCTTCTCAGTTGAACACAGACAGGCCCACAAATGACGCCAAATTGTACTCAAACTATTACAGCACGCCGCTACGCCTCCACCACTCTATCTGACACCTGGAGGCGAGGCAATTCCGTATTGTCATACTTGTGGCCGCATCATCAGTGAGTACTGCAGGAATCCATTTGTGACTCTTTATCCTCGTTCTCGCTTCCATCTTGTGCCCACTCTGCTTGAGAATCTACGCGAATTTTCATACGCATAGGACGAGCTCCATGTCTCCGGATTCTAACATACCACAACGCTGAGGGGACCGTCAAACCCATGTAGACATCTTGTGATAGATTCAGACTGTTCAAGTTCCTCCGTTTCGCTTTCCCTCTTTCCATAGGCGATGAAAAGCATGCTTCCTTTGCTCTACCATGCGATTTACGTTTCCTAGGAACCTTTTTTCCCCTAATGTAGTTCCCCATTGTCATGCAGCATGTACTCACTCTACATTCAAAGGCACCCGGAAGTCACAGACTACCAAAGCCGCCTCAACTACCGTCAAATACTGCTCCGATCGATGCCGTCATAATAAACCAAGCCAAGCGCCTAGCAGCACCGACCGTCGCATTCAAGACACATTCATCGCTTTACTCGACGGTAAAGACCTCTCGCTGTTTCTGTCGCAGGACTCTAACACTGTAGTATCACCCAATCCATCTGTCCTCAAGGGTACCAAAGGCGTCTCGAAGAAAGTCAAAGGCGAAACGCGTGTCACGGTATCCTGTGCTGAAATCGAGGCGCTTGTTTTTGGCGTAAGACACGACCCCGAAAAAGCATATGGGAGGAAGAAGAACAGAGCTCGGCGAGGTGCTCCCGAACCGAAGGAGTGGAAACCCGTTGATATGGAAGACAAAGATGATGATGCTGAAAGTGAGTATTCGAATTGACCTACCAATAGAGCCTCTCCATATAATCCTCCATATAACATCCACGCGCTAATACGTCTGCTATAGATCCCCTCACCGTCAACCCCGTCGATGCTACAAATTCGTCCTACTCCTCTGAAACCGAGTCTGACATCTCTGCCACTGGCCAGGTCGACATGATAAGCCTTCGAGTCCGACCCCCTCAATCGAAATCTGAAGTGAACGGCAGCATAGGCGGCGAGAAAGGCTGGGCGGAGAAGATTACCGAAACCCCGGAAATGCTAGAGAAGAGGCTAGAAGGGCAGAAGCGGGCGGAGGAGAGGGAATTGGTAAGGTGTGCGGCGAGGAGACTGTGTGCTTTCGGGGTTGTGGTTGATGATTTGGTTGGAGGTGAGGATGCGAAAGATAGTGGAGTGAAGGGGAAAGGCAAGGCCAAGGGCAAGGGCAAGGGCCACGGCAAGGGAAAGGAGAGCGTTGATTTACTCAGAGAAGATGGTGATGATAGAGGAGGCAGGCAAGAGTCCAGGAAGAAGTGCGAGGCTGTTATGAGCGGGAATGTGGTCGAGGCAAGTTATGCGAAAGGGGAGTGGGGGATTCGGTGGAGGGAGTAGACGTTATAACATGAACTACATCGAGTCAACAGACACCCACGTAGTGTTTCTTTCTAGCCTGGCTGGAGTATTCGACATCACGTTGATCCTCGAATGAAACCTTCTGACACTTCGACGTGAATGCTGGCCCGATGTCGAAACCCCTTCAGCGTCACTTGGCCCTGTGTGCACAATCACCTGCTTTGACAAGATGCCGAGGAATGCATGGGTCAAGGCCAGCCATACCATCCATTGCACATGAAAAAGCACAGGCGATGATTGGAAACCGGTGTCGATATTTTGGATTTACTCATTCGACAAGAAGACCAAAGCTCACCCTGCTGCGAATATCAGATAAAAGCAGCCCGTTTGAACGTGGCTCGCCACAATACAAATTGGAAAAGCGTATCTACCAGCGGCGCTAAAGATGCACGTGATTCTTTGCGCCCACATAGCCGCCCAACAACATTCGTCAATTCTGTAACCTTCCCTAATCTTGGCATCGTATTTCGAGCACCCCGGTAATGCGAAGAATCCCCATTCTTTACCACTTTTCAGGGGATTAGTATAGTCATGAAAGTCAGCTCTTTTCGTGTCCATGCCCCAAATTGAAAATTGACAATGAATCAAGAGATTCTTAGCCTTTCCGACCATCGCTGTCTCTAACAGCTTATCTGGCCGACACTTCTCTCCGATCCTTAAAGTATCCCGTATACTGGACCTCCAATCTCGTCGACGAGTTCTCAATTTACGCAGCCCTCATCATGTCTCCTACCATACGGCAGAGACTGTCGAATCAGTGCGACGCCAATACCCGAGAGCACGTTCCATCCCACAACCCACCTAAGAAGCCCAAAGTCGATCGCTCTCTACTCACATGGGACGATCTCCCCTCATGGTCTCAGGACAACGAATACATCCAAACTGGCTTCCGGCCAACCTCGAACTCATACATCGAGTCCTTCTTCAGCTGCATGTAGGTGCATAATGAGACCGGCAACGTCTATAGCCATCTCCTGGCTACCTTGTGGATGATCGGCCTTCCTATCTTCTACTACCCGTATGCCAAACGCCATTATTCAGATGCGAACACTGACGACTGGATCGTCTTTGGCCTCTTCTTTCTCGGCGGAGCTCTTTGTTTCGGCCTGTCGACCGGGTATCATATCCTATCAAACCATTCTCATGCAGTCCACGATGTTTACCATCGCTTGGACCTTCTTGGCATTAGCGCCGTGACCGCAGGCTGCTTCCCGCCAGGAATGTGGTACACCTTCCCGTGCTCGGCGAGGAGTACGAAGATGTTCTGGATCAGCGTATGTAGAAATCCCGCCTTGACTTCGAGGCATTATCCGAGACCTACCACTGATTAGGCCTTTTAGCTTGATCTCGTGGCACAGATACTTGCAGCAGTCTTCGTGCTCTTCGTACGCCGTGTCCGCCAGCCGGCATGGCGCCCTTTACGTGGCTTTCTATTCACATTCATGGCTTCGTCGGCTTTCTACCCCATTATATACGCATGCTTCGTGCATGGATATAACCAGATGGACGTCGAGGCTGGAGCGACTCGATACGCTATCACAATACTTGTGTATTTGAGTGCCGTCACGATTTACGGGGTAAGTTACTTGAAAGACGAGGTCTCTGCTCAAGGGCACAAAGCTAAAGTCCGCGGCAGACTAGAATACCAGAAGCGTGGCGACCAGGATGGTTCGACTTGTGGGGCCAATCGCACCAGATTTTCCACGTGCTCATGGCTGTCGGCCTCACAGTGCATTTTTTGGCATTCGCAAAAGCCTTCGATTATGCGCACAGGGTGAAGCAATGCTAGAGAAGACTGCCAATGGGACGTGAATTAAACCGTCCATTTCGTTTCTCATTATTCTGGACGGGGTTTGCGGCTTACGAGTGTTCTGAGTATCCTTTACCGTCCTTTTGTGACTACATAACCTCATCACCTGACTGACATTCAGCTACCGAGATCATCAACAGTCAATCTCATGAAACTCTACATCACATGCTCTTTTTATCAACAAATCAACCCCTCTCAGCCAATCTCTTGGATCTCCATCATGCACAAAAGCATTACTTTCGCGCCGTAGCAAGGGTTGCCGGAACACGAAGCTCAACGGATCCATCTTCCTTCCCACACTCCTCCTTAATCATGCTCTCAAAGATCGGCCTAGCCTCATCCACCTTACCGCCGAGCGCCTTGAACGAGTCGAGCACCTTCACGTTCCCCGGGTTGCCTCCCTCGAAAAAGTACTCCGACAACGCTTCGACACTGGCCCATCGCCAAGCCACATTTTCCACCCAGACGTCCACGTCCCCGAACCCCGCTTTCTCAAGTCCCGCTTTGACATTCTCAGCAAGCGTCCATTCAGCGGGCATGACCATGGGAGGCTCGTAGTCCGAAATGAACCTTCGGCACGCCTTCTCCCACGGCGAGGAAAGGGGACCGAAGCGCGGATCGGCCCACACAGCCAGACCGAGCACGCCGCCTTGTTTCGTGACGCGGTGCATCTCGGCGACGATCTTGTCGGGTTCTGGAGCCAGGCAGACCATGAAGGTGGAAAAGGTGTGCGTGAAGCTGCCGTCTTTGATGCCTTGGAGGTTCCGGCCATCGACGACTCGTGCGGTGACGTCTTCCAGTTTCTGAGCTTCAACTCGGCGCTTCAGGACGTCAACCATGCCCTCCGAGGCATCGGTGGCGAGGAGCGGGATATTTGGACTCTGCTGTTTCAGGACGGTGGTCAGAACGCCGGTGCCGCAGCCGTTGTCGAAGGCCGTGGCGTTAGGGGAATTGAGGGGGAGGATTGCGGAGACGCGATTTAGAAGTGATTGAGAGGGCGGGGTGGTGAGGCGTTCGACTTGCACGTAGACGGGGGCTACGGCGCCCCAGTCCTCGTTGTCGGTTGCTGACATCGAGGGTTTCCTGAGGGACGCTTTGGTTACTGGCTTCGTGCTCTGAAAACCGGTCTAGAAGCCTTGGTGCTGGTGGTGCCGAGAAGATTCAAAGGAGGAAAACTGGAGGTGCGTTATAAGGTAGGAAAGACTGGAGGTCGCGCAAGTGATGATGAAATCCCCGAGCACGCCCGGAGACAAGAATGGGCTAGCGCTTTTTCACTTTGAAGACCACGAATTGCCTGCATGATATCCCCGATTGAGAGAAAATAAACGTGGGAGATCTCTGCATCGAAAGGGGACAGCGTGACCAATCGCAGATGCGCCAGGAAAAATTTAACGCAGTCGGCTTGCATAAGCTCGACATTAGTACTGACCTGATTCGGTCAATAGGCGTGAGTGACGCACAAACCGCGGGGTAAAATTCATCGGACGAGATCTAACTCAGTATGTCTCTTTTGCTCGAAGGAGAAGGTATATCGCGCCGCGTGCCGGAATGGGTAAGACTACAATATATAATCGTAGATGCAAAGCCACAAGGAAACCTACATCCGCTACCCCATAAGGTTGTGAGTTTTGAACTCAGACAGTAGACAGCGCCCTCCTTGCCCGCCAGAAATCTAAGTGATTCAATTCTTAGCTTGCAAGACAGTGGAAAGACGACACGCACCACGACGTACGAGTGGAAATACATCCCCTTCCTCTCCCTCTCCCTCCCATTCTTCATCACCCTCCAACTCGCATCCTCGCCATCCCACGCACGCTCCCCGACCTCGCCTACTGCCGCTGCGCGCATTCCCGTGCGGAAAGGACCCGCGTCACCGGCGGCGCGCGACCTCGACCGGAGCTACGATTGATTCTCTAGAGACGGAGATAAGTACGACGAACGGGAACTTCTTCGACGGCAGACGGCCGTGGCGGACGACGACGACGACGACGGTGCATGCTCTGGACCGGTTCAGGTTGCGGGGGGAAGATGATGGACGGCGCGTACGCCGCGAGTCTCATGCATGGGACGAGCGGGTGAGGATTTGCAAGAGGAATCGATGGGCAAGACGGTGAGGGCGCGGAAAGGCCGTCTGGGGTATGGAAGGCAGCTGGGGAATCTGATAGGGGAAGAAGGATGTGGCTGGCAGGGAGAAGTGGAAAGTCCTGGGGTGAGTTGGATGAGGAGGAAGGCGTGGGTGCGTGTCAGTGGGCCGAAAGGGCATGGGCGGAGATTGAGGTTCGAGGTCGAGGAGAGGGTGGAATGGTTGTAGTCATGTGGCATCTGCTAGCCTATGGCGGGAATGGACCGTGGGGCTTTCTGCCGGGATATGTTCGATTCAGGCATTGAGACACGAAATGCATGCTTTTCAGGAGTCGAAAAATCGCATGGTTGATGCTTTGAGATCAAATATATTTGACGGACTACGTATTGTCCGATCAGTAGGGGCCGATAATTTGCGGATCCGGACCTCACAGTCCACCATAGTGACCGCGCTTGCTATCAGTTCGTGAAAAGAACACGCTGATTGCTGAGTTGCTTCAGCGAGTTCGGAAGCCGCTCACCGAGCGGAAACTTGGACCTTGAGCTTGCGGAATGTGACAATGGGGATGATGTTGAAATGTTTCGCATCAGAAGCACAACATGATGCAAAGGGAAATTCGGAGCAACACAATATCTCGAAGGATCCAATGTTCACACCTTCCAGTCCCACGGTAAAGCTTCACTGAAACTTACATATTCCCTTACAATGCCTCGTTATACCTTGCTTGTTCCTTCTCACGTATTTCCGTTCCCTAGCGCAAGAACCCATTATCACCAAGAAAAACATGTTCAGGAATCATTGCGTCATCTCTCCGGCGGCCATCGCACCGCTTAAACCCTCGAGTCCGGCGGACTTGCAGCATCAGACGCCCCATCATAGCGCGCTTGGCTTACTCTGGAGTCCCCACTCGAGTTCAGAGAATTTGCCAAGGAGGAGGGCAGCGTGCTCTCTAGGGTGTTGAGGGTCAATATCTTCCGGCAGGCCTTGTCATCGTCCAGCTCAGGGGTGTCGGCCGCTTTGTCGGATCTGAAAAACCTGAGGTGGGAAGGACGTGAGTGGTCGAAGAGGGGTTTGAGAGTCGGGATGCAAGCGGCTATGATGCCAACGTTTACTTCCAGGCTTCGAAACAGTCAATTGCGGTTAGCGGTGACCGATAGGAAATGGTGAGACGGTAGGAGGACAAGCTAGGTAGAGTCCGAGTCTACTTACATAGCCCAGATAGCTTTTTGAGCGGGACCGCTTTGAAGGTATTCGTCTGTCGGTTTGAGAAAGGGTTGTTCCTTGTCCAGGAGGGTGCGGACAAGGGCACATATTCCGGTGCTAACATTTGGCGTATCGGTCAGCAGCAAATTATGCTTGGGCCGCGAAGACGAACGTACAAGTAGCCCATTCCCATCAAGGCGCATATCCCCACCTTGACCCGGACCCTCATCTGTAGATTCCACATGAACACGATTGGTAAAGTCGCCAGTATCCAGTCGCAGAGCACTGACGTCACTAATATAGTCTTAGCAAGCGACTCGAATGTAAAAGCGATTCAGGCGCATCGATAGTTACCTCCGTACGCATAACTCGTGCGGCTCAGGATGAGAGGTGACCAGCAAGTCCCTGGTGACAGCGGATCCCATTGTTTCCGAATCGGTTGACAATGGGCAAGGAGGATGATGTGTGTGGGTATCACCACGGCCGTAGCAAACGCCATCACAGCGTAAAGACCCCATCTCCATGCTCTGATCGATCGAAAGATCCGTAGTAAGAAAAGACAGACGGAAAGTCTAGTACATAGACCGGAAAATATTCCGACTGGCAACGACAGAGCAAGCAATTTTTGGGCAAGAGTGAAATTGCTAATGGCTGCGACTGTTTGACCATGGGAGCGATCGGAGAAGTATTGCTGAATGTAGTGAACGGAAAGGCTGGTCATCGCACAGACGACAAGAGCGATGACCTAAATGTGGTCAGTACAGCAGAAGCCTTGTGCTAATCAGGATCATTTACCAGACCAATCACGATGAACATGTCATCTAGACCAATTTTTTTGATAATGATAGACCTTATATAGATCCGTGTCAGGACTAAAAGAGTCCCAATGGCAACGCTGGTCGATTGAGTGGCAAGCCAGACAGAGTCTACCATACGATCTGCGCCCGCTGAAGACGAAGACGTAGCGTTGCTAGATGGTGCCATGAGGTTTCGATAAGATAAGACAATATGACGGACGTCTGCGGCTCTCTAAATTTCGCAAGAGTGCCGTTGCATCACACAACCAAGTGGTAAGGCGACTGTAGGGAATAAGTCTTTCTTTTGTATCTGAGACGGAAAACATTGACGGCATCTTATAGAGTTGCCGAGAAACGGCAGCAACGGCGTAGCTTACATGGTTAATATTCGTGTGCAAGATTTTACCTGTAGAATTCTTAGCATCGAGAAAAGGGCACACACACCACCCCCCATCAATTTATGTATTATCAAACCCTTATCGAGGAACTTTCACGTAGTCTGATGACAAGGTTCCATGTCAGGAATGTGATCGAGCATCTAGAGATAGCTGGTATTTAAACGCCCTCTAAGATCTTCAAATGTAGGGTAAATTGTAGAGCAGGTAGAATTGAGTATTCTTACCTTAGACTAGGAGATGGTGGGCCTATAAGGGGTGTTTCCAAGGTACCCTTTCATAGGTGTGCGCGATGTTCTCAATGCCGAGACTTTGACCAGGGTTCGGGGTCCACTTCTGACATAATAAGGGTCGGGAAGCTTTTTCTGTACCGTAATTTAGCTATATCAGGCATACATAGCTCGCAGATGAATTAATGAAACACTGAACTAGCGTCACTTCAACGTTTACACAACAGAAAGTAGTTTCACTGCTGTGGTCCTAGTAGTGGTGCATGATGCCACCGAATGGCCAGTCGAATGGGGGAAAAGAATCGTACAACTGGACTGCGTGCAATCTTCATTGTGACGGTGGACAGGTCTGAAGGGAGATCTTGGGGCTGGCGCAAAAGAACCAGACGTGGCCATGCGCATGAAATGGTTGCATTGTGTCATCATGGCTGCAGGATGACTGCATTAGGACTGGAGTCTAAGGACTCCTTCGCCGTAGAAGGCTGAAGCCGAGGATCATTTGGCCAGCGCCAAGCTCTGAGAGGAGAGCGAGAGGAGAAAAGAAGACCGTGGTCATACTTATAGGAACATTTCTGGTGACTAACGAAGCCATGAATCAACATAACCATGGATCAACAAATCTATGAATCCACACCTCTCATAATCACCGCAAGTCACATTCGAAGCTCGGAGGTGTAGAAGAGTCTTCAATAAAAGATGGGCCAGGCTGAAACGGATCAGGCTGAGATGGACCAGGCCAAGCTGTGCCCGGGAGTTGCTAACTTAGTGAAAAGGTGTGATAGGCTGATGGCCGTTCTAGCAAGTAACATGGTTAATGATCCTGCGACGCTCATTGGAAAAAGATTAGACGAGAATCTTGGCGCTTTGATTGTATGTTGTAGAGTACATGTGGTAAGGTACTTGTACAGCAGGAAAGAGGCTGAGAAGAGTCTTGGCGCCAAGGAGATTCGTTTCCTCGGTACACCTTCCTTTTTAGATATCCATGTGTACTGAAAAACAGTCGCAGATCGCGGTCACCTCGGTCGAGGGAATGCTGAGCTTGCAAGAGATTTCTTTTCTCAGCGGAAACAGAATCATGACCATGAATCATATTGAGTCACAGAGGCAAGAGAACATCAAGCGTAACCGAGAACAACTGACGCAACTCGGCATTTACCTCACTCCATCAGCCAGCTCTCCTCCTCTTGCCAAGGGACCACCAGCAAAAAAGCGAAAGCTTGACCATCCACTCCCGCCCTCGCGATCCTCCGCACGCATAGCCTCAACGCCCGCCAAACCCTCCTACGTCTCAGAAAATGAAGCCGAAGATTGGAGACACTCCCGCAAGAAAGGCTCGCGGGTAGGCCCAAAGAAAGTGAAGGAGCCCGTGATCAAACAAGAAGCAGTGGCCATAGCACCAATACCAGCGAAGGACATAGAGAGCATACGCGCCGGCTGGATAACGTGGGAGTCCAATGCATCTCCTCCAATCCGAGATGACGATTCCACTTTTCACTTCCAAGATCAATCGTCTTTCACGCCTAATAAGTCGCCGGAAGAGCTGATACGAGAAGGCTGTTTCGGAGGCTCCTACTTTCGGCCCCTATACTCGCGAAGACTCGGCATCACAGTTACCGATGACTATAGACAGCTGCCGTCCACATGGTATGCCGGCCTCGACGTTTCCCAATTTCTCACCTCCCCTACCTATGATACGGAGATCAATAAGTATAAAGTCTCCTCCGGCCAAAGCATAGAAGAGTGGGAAGCTGCCGGGTGGATCAATCATACATATGATGTAAGAGGATGGTTTCAATGGTACTGCCGCTTCTACATGGGACGGCGGTGTGAAGACGATGAGAGGCAGATCAGTCGATGGAGGAAATGTGTAGGGGAAACCGGGAGGTGGAGAAGAATGCTGTTGAAGAAATATGTGAGCATGGGTATCAAGGAAGTCTTTGATGATGGAGAAGACGAGGAAGGGCGAGATGTCAGTCCGGTTATGCATCAGACTTGTCATCATTGGGCGTATGAAGTTAGGCAGGGGGACTTGGAGAGATTTTGGAACGCGGGAAAATAAGCAGCCTTGGAGCTCGTGTCCTTTTTGGAATGGGCCATCTCTCCCCGACGAAGTATGCTTGCTGTCAGGCGCCGACTTGGGTCCCACTCTGACAATCATTCATCCCATGTTGATGTGGCCTGGAGCCTACAAGAGAAACAACCTTCCCCACTCCGAGTACTTGCCCTTTTTCGACACGAATATCAGACCAAAATTATCAATCTGAACAGTGCGTCGGTGCAATTCTAATGGGAGGTGAAACTCTATGAAGGCGAACCGGAGATCGACAGCGGCATTTTTCCTTTCCCGAAGCCAAGCGAGAAGCCTTCGCTCTTTTGCCTTGGGCAAACCCCCTTGTCTTTCAACCCACACCAAGTCGATACTACGGATTGTGAGGCTCATAGCTCGCACGGTGACATTGAACACAGGGGGTAAGGGCTTTGGTTCAGTGACTGGGATATTGTTTCTACCTGCACTCATTACTCGGCCTTGGTGATACGTTGCCAATGCTGCCTGGCGCATCTCCAATGTTGAGTTCTCCATCAGCGAATTGTCTATCTTCCAGAACGAGACGGATGGTGCGGTTGGGAAATTGATCCCCGTCACCCCAGGCTGTACAATGGCTACTCTGGGGGTTGGCTGAATTTTCTCGCTCTTAACATTCGCCTTATCCCCCAGCACGATGTCAATTCTGGCCATCACGGTACGGAAGATGAACCTTAGGTGTTCAACGTGTTCACTCGTCATGTCCGCGAGCTTCGCCTTCCAGGGTTCCTTGTTTGCCAAATCGTACATCTCGCCCTCCTCAGCAACCACAACAGCTTGCATCGCCTTGACCAAAGATCTTTTGCGTTCGTATAGCCACAACAAGAGTGGCTGAGTCGGATGCTCGTTGGGCGATTCGATCGCTTTTTCAAGCTCGTCTTGACGATTCATCGCAAATTGCAGAGCATGAATAGCATCCGGGTCATTCTTGTCGCCACTGATCATCGGTGCTTGCTGGTGGTTGACTTTCTGGTAGAAACGTATGCATGATTCCGTAACGCGACCTACTTTTCCTTTGAAATCCTGCGATAGCTCCGATATGAGGGTAGAATTGGGTTTCCAGTAATTTGGACCTAGCAGATCTTCCGGCCACTCCAACCGCTCGAGGTGCTCATAGCCTTTCTTGGTATTCGGTGGCGGTGGCATTGCGATAACTTCGAGGGTATGGAATCAGAATTAGTTGATCACATGGAGTCACGGTTTCACGTTGGCAAGTTGTGGCTAATATACTCACGGATAGTTTTTCAAGTTTGAACAAACACACCTTCTGCTGGCGTTACATTTCTTGGCATGTCATCAAACATGACAGCACATAGGTCGAATCAAAATACCCTCCTGATTTTCGAGGCGAAAGTTTTTTCCCTACCTGTCTTCAATCTACTGAATAGGAACAAATCTTTAGACCAGAAACCGTCTCTTTTGCTAGGAATTCGGAAAGTGCAGCATCCGACTCTCCGACACGTCATCCATACATGCAAGGGGCTCAAAATCTGCAGAAAAGTACTCGGTTGCCTGACGCTTATGGGAATTGCTGCCTGCCTGTGCTCTCGCTTGCTCATCAACTTAAATGCACCTGACTTCGCGCTTTCTTCGCGTTTTCCACATCTATTCAATCAAAAACCCGCTTAGTAATAATGGCTGACGGTCAGAGCAACCATGGAGTGCAAGAGGGCAACACCGCGCTGCTACAAAAACTCGCGTCTGCGGTTAACGGGCATGCTGCCACTGCTACTTTTGCTTGCGGCGGATCCGTACCTATCTCAGACCTAAGTACGGGCAACCTTGGGACTGGCGCGCAGAACTTGTTTCCATCTGTCACCATACGATGGGACTCGGAGGATCACTATATCAAGCAATCAAAGATTTCCTTTCCTCTTCCACATCAACACGATGGCTCATCCCGAATGCTCAACGGCCTCCTTTCTAGTTGCAAGCGTGCGACATTCGGCGTTGGTGGCCACGATGTCCTGGACGAGAAATACCGAAAGGCTGTGAAGCTAGACACATCGCAATTCTCCACTGATTTCCACCCGCACGATTGCGGTATCTTGGACTCCATCCAGCAGATACTTCTTCCGAGCACCATCAGAGGCGGACAAGCTGTCGGCATTGGTCCGCAAGGCGTTCGGGGGGAGCTCTATAAACTCAATGTATGTACATCAAAACAAGACTACTGTCAAGTCGCAAACGGGACTAATTGAAAGCCCCAGATCTATTCTGCACCCTCTGGTAAATTCCTGTCCCATGTGGATACCCCACGCGGAGTCATGCAATTTGGCTCACTCGTTGTATGCTTGCCTTGCCAACACGAAGGTTCGTGACTCGGATTTTCGTGACTCGATTTCCCGGCACCAGTAGCCAAGCGCTTTGGTTGCTGTCCCTATGCTGATTCTTTAATCAGGCGGTGTACTACGCGTCAAGCACCGCGGCGGAACAGTAGACTTCGCATGGGGCCACACCAGCCCACAGTCTGTCCAATGGGCAGCTTTCTACGGAGATTGCGAACACGAAGTCCTCGAGGTTACGAAAGGTCACCGTATCACCTTGACATACAACCTATACTACTCATCGATTGGAAAGCTTGCGCAACCAGTATCCCATCCTCATCATCTGCCGCTTTTTGAAATTGCGAATGGGATGCTCCTCCAGCAAAAGTTCATGAGACGAGGCGAGCTCCCCGCATCCACCGCTGAATTGATCTCACGCTGACATGATCTCCTAGGCGGCATCCTAGGATTCTTCTGCCACCATCAATACGCACACTCTCAGAGAAGCGGTCGCAAATCGATCCCCGGTGCTTTCAAAGGCGTCGACCTCGCCATATTCTCCGTATTCCACGCTCTGGGTCTCAAGGTCGGCGTTCATCCCATCATTGAGAACAGATCAGAGAACATGGGAGGCCTGTCTGCCAGGGAGCTAATGCGGGGCCGAACCGTCCCCAGGGAAGGGGATTTTGTCGAGAATTGCCTCACGAACCTCTCCGGGAAGCCAACACACCTTCGTGGCGAGGGATTCGATGAGGATGTTGAAATCTCGTATGATGCAATGGATGGCAGTGACAGTGAAGAAGAAAAAGAGGGTTTGTACTACTATAACAATCTTGAAGACAAATTCTCTAAATGCGGCCAAGCAGAATACACCACCATCGTTGGGACGAAGCTCCACGGGCCCACATTCGATAAATCCTACGAAGAGGAGTCCAAAGAGGTGAGTCCCCCCAACAACATCTCCCCCCCCCCCACAAAAACCCAATCACCATGCCCTGCGAAGCTAATCTCTTCTTTACTCACCGCAAGCCCGTCACCGCCGCATGGCCGCACCAGAAAGTACCTCAGATCGTATGGCTAAACGAACCCATGCACAAAGAATTCGCGCATGCCGGACTGGCGGTACGTACGAAGCCCCAACTAAATACAGACCATTCCCATACCCACCCATTCCCCCAGACTCCCCCCAAGAAACCGCCGACGATAACAACGCTAATTCACTTCCTTTTCGCCACAACCACAGTACGGCAACGAAGCGACCCTGAACTACCGCTTCTCCGCCGCCGCGATCCTCGTCGTCGTCCCGCCGAGCGAGACGCGAATCCACACAGCTGCACCACGGGCAGAACGAGTCGTCGCGTCGAGCTCGTCGCCTAGCACCGTCGTCGGCACACCAGATTCCAGCGGGAGCGTAGATCCGGGATGCACTTACGCGTCCGGCGCGATGGGGGCGCGTTGGGATGGGGAGGGGGATGGATCCGGGGGGGGTGATTGGTTGCGGGGAAATGGTTTCTAGATCGAGATGAGGACGGTTGTGGTGGAGAGCGGTTCTTGCTGTGGGGATGGATGAGTGGTGCTATGTGGAGAAGCGCTGGGATTGGCATGGGAGGGGTGGAGTGGAGTGGAGTGGGGGAAAGAGGGGTTCTGTACGAGGGGAATATGTACGCCGTGATTACGAGATGCATTTCGGTTGACTCCGGTAGATCTACCAGCTTTCAGATCCCTATAGCCGACAAAATAACTACATCAAAACACGTTCCGCCATCAACCCCTTTCTCCGACAGAACCTCCCCCCCATGCTCTCCTTCCCCAACCAAACCCAATCCCAATCTCAACCAACAAACCTAAAATCCGACCGATCATCCCCCATATCCCCCAACAACCGCATCCATACCCCCTCTCCCCCCTTCTCTCCTCTCCTCATCCTCCAGCCCCAGCCCCAGCCCCACCACAGCCGCCACGACCACCAACGCCAACGCCGACCCAACCCAACCGCAAACCCATCCTCTCCTAAAACGACCCCTCCATAGCAAGCCGGGAAGACAAGAAAGACCAGTACCAACCTCGATCGAATACCCTACGCCGATCTGCAAACTAGCAGTCTTGTATTTCCCGCGCAGGTCATTCGCCATCAAGCACCAAAGCAGCGAAACCGAGATATGGGGCCCGATTCAGCTTCGAACGAAGTCGGGAACCGCATATCGTATCGTATTGTATCGAGCGGTCATTTTACTGAACCCCGCTCTGATGCGATGAGGTGAGAATGCCGAAGAAGCTGAATAAGTAACTGGGCGGATTTGGTCGGAGGGAGGGAGGGAGGGCGGTTGGAGCGGGAGGGAGGCGGTGGTGTGGAGGGAGGAGGAGAGGGTTTAGAGGGCGAGGATGGGGCCGAAGAGGTTGATAGGGATGGGCTGTTGCGGAGGTGGCTGTGTAGATTTGGATGTTGGTATGGTCAGGAACGGAGTAGAGCGACTTGGCATGGATTGGCAGGATAGACGGGCTTATCTGAGTTAGATCTTTCGATGCGTAAGTGGGCGTTTGGCCGCCTGAGCATCAGGGATATTCATCCTGTCCTGAGTTGCGCCTTCGAAGATTCTCGCCTCGAGTAGCTTTCGTTCTCCCTCTCATCCGTTCGGAAAGGTCGCCTTAGGTGGTTAATCTGAAATAAGTGAAAAGGCAGAACAGGCCAATAGCCATACTAATAAGGATCTTGATGATGAATATCCACTTCCACCTCAATTAGCCATCCGTGCCCGCCGTCCCCGCAATCGCATAAGCCAGCAACCCACCAAAAGCGGAGGCGAAGCGGTTGAACAAATCAAGACGCTTGGTCTTTATTGTAGCTGAGAGCGCGGATAGTATGCCGCGAGGAGGAAGACAATGCCTGAGATAAGACACAGCTTGGAAGATACCTACAAAACCCTCATGGCAATCAATCCTCCATATGTCTTTACTACCCTTAACAATTTGTGAAGACACCTATGGACAAGGTTTAGCCGCAATTCCATACTGGTAGGGAGGTCGTCCTCATGCCGAGATTTCTAAGTGCCTCAAAGATGATCAAGGGGATGGAAAAGACGACGAGAGGGACTTTATTGATTGCCCGTCACGCGAAGGTCTGTTCCCAAGCCTTGGATGCGGGCATTGCCGATGTTGATGCGATCGATGAAGGCGTAGAAACAGATTAGGAAGAGAGGCGGGATGAGGTGGCGATCGCATTTTTGGGTCAATTTACGGACTCTATCGTTTTCATAGGTAGTAGCGGTATACTCGAGAGCGGACACGAAGACCTCGTCGTCCTCAAAAGTGAGTGGGGATTGACTCATGTTTGAGAGCACAGTGTAACTTTTAATTTTGACAAGTCATAGTTCAAGCTATACAACATTCACGTTTTCCAGTAGGAAAAAGAAAAACATAAGGTAAACTCAGCATTTAGGGTATGCTACCACACTAGATGTCAAGAGATGCATAGACATACAGCAAGGATTCGAGCTAGAGACGCTTTGTGACGGGGGGGAGATTAAAACGAAGGTCGAATATCTCTCCACATTTTCTTTTCGACATTCTGATGAACCATAAGAAGTAGACTTGTTTGGTCATATTCCAGTCCTCTGCCAACAGGTTGAAAAAAGGAGCCAGAGACAGTCATCCAAATTTCTACTTCTAAAGCAGGCTTCTCTGTTCGGCTCAATATTGAAGTGTTGTAAGGTGAAAGCCGCGAGACTAAACATTCAGTATGTACGGGCGAGAAAAGGGGGGGAGGGTGATGAACGAAGAAGGTGAAGACAACGTCCGAGGTTCCCTCGTTGGTCAACGGCCGCTAGCATGCTTGGAGCAGGTGGTCAATCAAATCTCCACTAGGGTCATTCTAGTCGACGACATGACCTCTCAGCAGCTTTCTTTTACGGAAACCAACCTCCAATCCCCCTGGCCAAGAGGAAACGCACGGGGCTTCCCCACAAGATTAGCAGAAGCAAGACGGTCTTTATAAACATGGCAGCATCTGCGTCTAACCTCTGCAGCATGCACTTCCATCAGACCCCGCTGCTCCCATCTGCCTCACTATGTTCTTCTCCACCACGGGAGCGAACCTTTGCGCCGCCATAGCAGGAGCGACAGTTGCTCATGCTATTCTCCTAGATGTCACCGATGATAGTACTTCTTACCCTCTTGCAACTCTTAAAGCAGCCCATTAACATCACCTCTCCTAGACTCCATCCGCAGCGCCGCCTCCACGATAGCCTATGGCATGATGACCTACTACACCGGCAACCAAACCGGAAAAGAGCCTGGCCTCCTCTCTGTTCCATACTATTGGTGGGAAGCCGGCGCGATGTGGGGGGGAATGGTAGAATACTGGCACTACACCGGCGACACCAGCTACAACGATGTGGTGTCGCAAGCTATACTGGCCCAAGCAAGCCCGACGGACGATTTCATGATGCCGGAGGAAGCGGGCCAACTTGTGAGTCGTCACCTTGCTCTCATTTGCAGGAGTTATCATTGATAGGAATAGTACTGATGGAGGATGACATTAGGGCAACGACGACCAAGTCTTCTGGGGCCTCACCGCCATGACCGCCGCCGAGCGTTCCTTCCCCCTTCCCTCTACCGCCAACGTCACCTACATCGAGCTTGCCAAAGGTGTCTTCAACGACATGGCTGGCCCGCGCTGGAACACGTCCACCTGCAACGGCGGGTTGCAATGGCAATTCAACCCCAACAACGCTGGATTCTACTACAAATCCTCCATTGCCAACGGCGGCTTTTTCCAACTCGCCGCACGTCTTGCAAGATACACGGGCAATAGCACCTACAGCGACTGGGCGGAGAAGACGTACGACTGGATGGCGAGGGTTGGGTTACTGGATGGCAACTACTACGTCTACGACGGCACAGACGACACCATAAATTGCACCGGTATTGATCACGACCAATGGTCCTACAACGCAGGAACGATGCTCCTCGGCACCGCCGTCCTCGCCAACATCGCCTCCTCTCCCAACAGCACCTCCCTCTGGGCGACACGAGCCCAAGGTCTCCTGACCGGCGCGCAGCACATTTTCTTTTCCCCCTTCCCCAACGCCACCAACGTCTTATTCGAATTCATGTGCGAAGAAGCCTCCACATGCAACAACGACCAGTTCAGCTTCAAAGCGTATCTTTCGCGCTGGATGGTCGCCGCCACGCAGATGCTGCCGAGTCTGAAGGCGCAAGTCTTGGATCTGGTAACCTCGTCGGCGCAAGCGGCGGCGCTGTCCTGCTCGGGGATGAACGCGAGTGTCTGCGGGACGAAGTGGTATGTTGGGGGTTGGGACGGCACGAAAGGGTTGGGGCAGCAAATGGCAGCGCTGGATACGATTCAAGGGCTGTTGGTTAATGGAACAGCATCTCCTTTGATCGTGCCGGGGAGCTAGAACGTCTATTTTAGCACATAGCCATCTTCTCACGTCACTATCTACCACTCCTGCTTCTCACGTCAATCATCAATAGCTGCCATATCCTATCAAGTCAACATAATCCTCCCCCGTACATACACCTCTAAACCGCACATACCACCTACGCCATCAACCCCAACCAAACCATTCGACTCAAGACCACAACCGACCCTCACCTCACCTCACCTCACCTCACCAAATCCCATCCCCCCCCCCCGCCCACCAACCTCCACGTAAGAGCTGTCCCAACCAACTACCTAACCAACCAACCAACCACCCTACCCATCCATCCATCCAAGCGCAAACCCACGAGAGATACCATACCGCTAGACACCATCAACGAATCAAGTCCACATGTCCCAGATGCCAGGAATGGATAGAGCAACGAGTTCGATCTACATACACACTCAATGCAATTCTGCTACTCATCTGCGCATGGAGGGGTTCATCTAGTGTGAGGAGTGGGGCTGTTTGTGTGTGTTAGAGGGATGGGGTTGGAGGGGAGGGGGGGGAATGGTTCTGGTGACAGGGGATGAGGGAGGAAGATGGGGAAGGGGGGTTGTTTGTTATATGAGGCAAGAGGGTTTATTGGTATGATTTTAGAAGCGGATGTGTGTGTGTGTGTGTGAGGGTTATGTATGGTTGTAACGGCGACGGATGAGGAGGGGTTGTGATTTGTGGAAGGACTGCTTATTGGTACAACTGAGAAGCGGCTGTTTGTGGGCTATATATGCTTTTAACAACCCATGGATGAGGAAAGGTTATTAATTGTGGAAGGACTCCTATTGGTACAATCGAGAAGCGGCTGTTTGTGTGCTATGTATCCTCCTAACAACAACGCATGAGAAAGATTATGGTACAAGAATTGAATACGACGGAGCGGAGATGTAACCCGAAGTAAGTATGCTTGATGTGCCCTCGTATGTACGAAGAAAATCCTCCATACAACTTCCATCATACACAAGCGTGACAAGCGACTCCCCTTGTTAAAAGTAATCGATGCATCAGAAAGCTCCTATCGTATCAGATAGACAAGCGACTCCCCTTGTTGAAAGTAATCGATGCATCAGAAATTCTCCTATCGTATCAGACAGAGCATGGGGCTTCCGTACAGTCGGTGATTGCCTCATGCGGTCCATCTCGCTTGCCACACTCCTGTTGTAAAACGTACAGTCGACTCAACAATCTAGGCGGCGGTGGTGAATCAGAATCGATCCATGATGGCCTCGTCGGACTCCGTATCCACATACTCCCAAGCATCCTCGTCCGGATACACATAAGCACGGTAATGCTCCTCGGCCAGAGCGTTCAAATCCAGCAACGGCGCAGCACCACCCTTGACCAAATATTCCTCAACCGCAACCTCGATCTTCGCCCTCTTGCCCCCATTGAGACCGGCCGGGAGGTCGAAATAGTAGGACTCTTCCGGATCGTTGCTTCTCAGCTTGCCAGAGAGGACTGCTTTCTCTAGCTTGAGGACTTTGCGTGCGCGTTGTATTAGGGGTGCCCATGATCCTGTGGTCAGGAGGATCGTATCCAGGCGGATCTTTCGCAGGGTGCTAGCGTGTCTGGCGAAGAACTGGACCAGGCAGTCTTCGTCGGCGCTGATGTAGGCGAAGGCTGCGACGCGTAGAGCATGCCATTTGAAGGTGCCAACACTATCACAAAGGCTAGCCGGAGGGTAAGGATCGTCGCAGTCGAAGTTGATGTCCAAGCGCTCAAGGTCTGGGCTCGCGGTGATGAAGTCTTTGAGATGGGAAGTTTCGTGCAGGTACTTGGCACACTCTGGTACCATGACGTGACTGAGATCGTCGAAATACATGTCATAGTCGTACTCGCTGCTGGTTGAGATGTACAGCTTAAGGGTTCGTAGAGACCGTACAGCTCTTTGCATCTTCCGCAGGACTTCGGGGTTCTGCTTGCTTGAATCCATGAAGAGACTCCAGTCCACGTTATCCATGTTGTCGGCAGACAATGCCTCGAGATTCTGCTTGCTTGGGTCCATGAAGAAGCGCCAGTCCAGGTTACCGGCAGAAAGCGTCTCGAGCTCCAGACCAGCAACATCTGCGGCGAGGAGTAGAGACCGTAATTGCCCGACCCCACAGCCTTCCGCTGTTGACCTGTCCCCATATGGAGCTGACAGTCCATCCTTGAAAGCTTGCTCCATCCTCGTACTACGGCCACTGTTGAGACAACACTCTGTTGACATCTCGATGGTCTTCAGGTTCGGCATCTTGATCATAGCATCCTTTAGCATCTTCACATTGTAGTCTTGCGCTCGAATGCTTTCCTGATCCGCTAGGTACCCCTGGAATATGTCGTATGCCCTTGTCAGCAACCTATCTGAGTGCGTGAATTTAGGCCCGTGCATCGTCTTCTTCAGATCGCGTTTGTAAGCCCGCTGCTCCCTCTCACTAGCCGTTGGTGGAGGAGGATGGAGATCCCCCGGTGACAGATTCTTATACCAACCCGGAACACAAATGTTCTCTTTCCATACTTGCATTGAGCCATATCCTTCCATGGTGTCGGCTTCGTAGAAGAGGGTGTTGACTTTCTTGCTGATGGTGGGATGTTCGGAGATCTGGCGGAGCTGTTCAAATTGGCTGGATTTGAAGAAGAGATGGACTTCGGAGAGGAGGTGGTAGTTGCCGATATCAGCGAAGCGTTTGCAGACAAGGCGTAGGCAGGCGATGTCTCGCTGTTGGTATCCTCGCGTCAATTGTTCGAAGACCATGTGTATGATTTCAATGGGTAGACGATTGAGGGGGAATGCGGTGGAACCCATTCGAGGTGAATGCGGGACGATAGCTGTGGTTGCCATTTTGACGAGCTGTCCTTGATAGACCAATGTCAATGTCTTCTTTGGATCTTGTGTGACTACGAGACAGTGAAAACCTTTGGCGTAGGCGAAGCATTTCTCAAGTACCTTACGTAAGCGTGCTAAGGCGCGTATGACGCTAATTACGCGATGCCGGCTACCCGGAGTACCTATGCCTGGTCTAAATCCGATAAATCCGAAATTCCGTAGTTACGGAGCTAGTCGTTTGCAAATAGTGTGATTAAAAGAGTCTCTGACCGCCTTGCTCACCATACAAGTATAGTCTTCGGCCAGAAGACTAGGGTTTCTCTACCCACTGATGAGCCATGAGACTCGGAAGGATAAACCTGAACAACCTGGGCCATCCCAAAAGGCAGACGCTCAGATACCTTAACAGTGCGCCAGCGGCAAGCAAACGACCCAGCATCCTCACAAAATCACAAAATCGCTTGACCTTGGCCCCGGAATATCGCACCATTCAGTGTAATTCGTAGGGAACCAAGGTTGACCGAAGCGCCGAGGAGGAAAATGATTCACTGCGCGAAAGTGTCTCTTCGTCAAAGAAGGTATATCTCGGTACAATGGTTCAATATCCGCGAGCCTTTTACTGCTACTAAACCTATGCATAGAGCATTTTAGAAGTTCCGAAAAACCCACGACGCTTTTTCACCGTAGGAAAAGCTGGTAACCAACTGCTTGTCTCTACTTCTCTTTTACTCGCTTACTGTGTTCCAGATATTTGTCATTATTCAGACTCGCAAGGCGCATGACCCCCAGGTTACTGCTTCGAACAAGTTGAAGTATCAGAGCGTATTTTACGACAAAATTGTATACTCGTCCACTCACCCTTTGTTGGTCGTCAACGAGGCCTTTGATGGGGACTTCTTCTAACAAATATGAGGGCTAGGGAGTATGAGCCAAAAGTCCCAATGTGCAAAAGGTCCACGTTATGCTCCATTCTACAGAGTTTCCCCCATCCAAGCAAGAAGCAGCAATTCACATGACAAGAGATCTCCTAGCAGTCCGGGCGTACTGTTGGTCGCCGCCTGGGGATCATCGCCGAGTGAATCTACGGGTGGTATGGCCCATCTACTACGATAATAGAGTAAGGAAATTGGGAATGGTGAAACGTCAATCTCAGAGGAAGCTACTTCGCTACCGACAGGAATACGAGTCTGTAAAGAATGGCCGGCGATTGCGTATCATGAAAGCAGAAACTTCCATGTGGCACTGGGATTATAAAGCTTCCGGGTCATCGACCAAATAAGTGCGATGAGATTGAATACCGAGGAGACAAGAGTACCATCACGAGTTATGTGCACGGATTTTTGTTCAAGAGAGTACGTGGTCTGGACAACTTCGATGGGCCGTCCTTGTCGAAGTTTTATTTAGTGTTAAAAAGAGATCCGCGATAACAGTATCAGCCCCGCAGTCATTAAAATAATCGGACTCGCTGAAAGTTTGAGGAGAAAGACGATGGCCAAGTCTGTCTAAAACATCGATGCCGTCAAATAATTGGAATAGGCCATCTTTCAACTTTACTTTGTTCACTGACATTTAGAAGCGCAACTTTGTTTCCACAACATTCATGATGCTTTCATTGTTACTCACCCAGCGCTGGCAAGCAGTACTTTGTCTTCTCGATCTCGGAAGCAGAACTTCAACAAGAACTGCATG
Organism: Letharia columbiana; assembly: GCF_014066305.1. Lineage (NCBI taxonomy): Eukaryota > Fungi > Ascomycota > Lecanoromycetes > Lecanorales > Parmeliaceae > Letharia > Letharia columbiana. Next base: position 72,859 of record NW_023501150.1, on the reverse strand, counting down.
TAATTACAAACACCTTATGCGATAACACGCCATTCGGCAAAAGGAGATTGGGCTAGACGGTCTGTTCTAAGAGGTACATAGATATACTTTCACTGTGGTTTGATTTGAGCTCGTGTCTAGGCCACGACAGGCTGCTAGCACTTCAGAGCGATGCCAGGGGTCCAGTGCAAGTGTAGAACCAGCGGATGAGCGCGTTTCGCACAAAGGCACGAAGGAGTGCCGATCGCCTTTTCATGTTTAGAACATCAACTGATAACACAAGTTATCTCGTATCATTCAAGTCCGTAGCGAAGGGGAGGGAGCAGAGCAATTTAGGCGCGTCGGACATGAGAGGCGTTAGGATTTGCCACCTCCACGCCCGGTCGCAGGGCTTTTCTGCATTGCCAAACTGCCTTGAAAGACCTCGTCAATGTTTACTCGTCGTTGTTGAGGATTGTGTTCAACTACCCAAAGAATCCCAATTACTCTGACCATGCTGACCCGGATCTCATGAACATGGAGTTCGCAAGCAACACTCCCCGCCATATCAAGCCGCTCGCGCCCACATGTTCCAGTGGCTTTTCAGCAAATTCCCATGCCAAACAGGCGCATTCTCAATGCACAAATTCCCATGCCATGGTGTCGCCAATATCAAACCCCTCGTCGCAGCTCCGATGCATCTTTGATCAGCACGCCCAATCTGACACGTGAAACCGGTTCTATGACCAAAGAGGACTATCTTAGTATGCATTCAATAGTCTCACCATAAGTCCTTAGCTGATGCTAAACCTGTGGGTAGGGTGTTATGAAGCCAAAACAGACCAGGGAGTTCTTTACAGTAGGAAAGGTCTAACCACCTGTATATGCGTACATAGCAAGTTACTTATTTACCCAAGAAACGTTTTCTGTACTGACATTAAGAAGGCTAAAAACGTTAAGCCCTCAAACTGGGTAATCTTCAGAAAGTACTCCATGGCGAAATCCAATTTGTTCATCTATAGCTACGTGGTCATAGACGAGGCAGCCGAAATTCAGCATCAAGGATGTTCGATCGATAGGCACCACAGTGATACAATCAACGAACCAAAAGAGGATCGGATCCCCCTCCAAAAATCCACCACACACAGAGGTGTCACCAAACGTCAAAAAAACCATACAAACCCCTACATACCGAGAGAGAAAATCAAAAAAGCAACCACAAATAACGCCCGTTTTCTATCGGTGAGTACAGAGACGGATGGACCCGGCCGATTGTGAAGCCACCATACGGAAAACCTACGACGAGGGGAAGGAAGGCCGTCAAGTACCCATCAAGGATACAAATACATCGTCCGTCATACATAGTCAGCACCGAGGGCCCTTTTGTATTACTACCATGAAAGGTTGAAGCTTGGACCAACCTAGAATTCTTGAAGATACTACAACACCGAAAGGAGACTCACAACAGGGGAGAGGAAGGCCGGCGAATACGCCCTCGAATAAAATACTTGCCACCTGCAGCTGCTTGACAAGTTCCGAATAATTTACGCCGCGAGCGAATACCGCGAAGATGGTTGAAAACACCCAGCGAGTTCAGCGCATAAGGCCGTCTCGAGGTGAATAGACTCTCACTCAATCTACAACATCGTCTTGAGCTCGAAAACAAGTCTATATCAACTTGCTCTGCGCACTTGGAATGTGTATTCCAGATTGTCTAGCTTGAGGTGGTCTCTAGAGTGTCTTGCTGTTCAACGATCCTTGATCGAAACATCACTTGATGCTCTACGCTGAGCAGAGAATCGTCACTATCAATCCGAGAGAGGGCAGTCAATGCCCAACACGCTACCACCGATCTTCGCCAGCAGATCCCGCCGATAGCGCCGTCTAACACACTACCACACTCAAATCAACATGCAGAGCAAGCACGAGCTCCTCGAGCCCGAACTTACCGTTGTACTGCAGGCAGAGGCAGTCGCTGCACGTTACTCACCATTCACAGCCTTCGTTGAAGACAGCCAGTTGACATGAACTGCTTTCCAAACGATTTCTCGGAGCCCTCAAATCACTGGCTCTGGTCATCGACTAGGACGAAGCAAGATGTGACGAGCGAATTTATATTCCATTTCTTAGCTTGATCGGCCGCACGAATGGATCGGATACGAGGAGAATGCTGATCTCCCGAATGGTGTAGGAAGTCATTCGGAGGTGTTCGTTCTACTTTCACGGCATCGTTGGAATGGGTGTACGCTATCCTCAGTCCACGTACTCATCGCGGCAGGTACTTTCTCCGATAGCCCGCGGTCTCCAAATACTATTGTATGTGGCGAAAATCGTTCTGGATGGCTTCGATCCGCCGAAAGCCTAGGTTTGGGGAAATGGACACGGGAAGCCGCATGAAATTCTTCAATCTTGACAGCATGTCGATTGCCATTCATATTGTTCGCACGACCGCCATGACCAGAGACTCCATCTTCGTAGATCCAGTGTAGCTTTCCTTCACTTGTTCTTTGTCATGTTTACGACCTCGAATATTTACTTTCAGGAATCTGAATTCCTTGTTGCTTCTCGGTGACGCGATGAAGTAGTAGATGCAGGATAAACACAACACCAGAATCTTCTCTTCGGAGATATTGTATGCCATCAAGTAGCCCTTGACTGTTATGCTTGGTCGGTTCAGTGGCTTCGATCCAAGAATTGATGTCATTGGCAGGAAAAGTAGCCCGGCACGCCATATGCAAGATCCACCGGATCCCGAAGCGAGACCGAACGTCTCCGGCCGGTAATACGCTACAACCTCCACCAGTGTTATTAGTTATGCAATCATTGCCGGAGAAACTGCCAGAAACTGCCTCCTTAGGCATTTGACTTTCCTGAGAAGAGATTAGCACATTTTTGGCTCCTTTCTCATTTTTTGAGAACGACACAAGAAAATTCACGCACATAAAAGAACGTTATCCCGGACAACAAACCCCACTCTTAGACGCTCCACATACCCTCCCATTCGACATTCAATCTCCTCACCTCCCTCTTCCACTCCTTCGTCAACCTTTTCCTCACCTCCTCAAGTTGACCCTTCCCAAATCCCAGCAACTTTCCCTTTTCCATCTCAACCCTCGCCTTGAAGGTAAACTGCGCCTCTATGGCTTTGAGCTTATTCTCGTAGCAGAAGAGGCAGAACTCGATACTGTGGTGTCGGGTATGGCATACGACATCGTTTCTGCCAGAGCAGATTTTGTGAAGCAGGTCCGGTGTGCGTGGAGAGAGGTGGCGGACTGGGGTGGTGATGGTGTGGGAGCAGCCGATGCAAATCGACTGGTTCATGTAGCACATGGTAATGACTAGATGGAACTACGCCGGTGGAGGTAGAAGGTAGAAGATTGCAAAGTCGTCGACTTTGTCTTCGAAGGGTTTTTTTCAGTGGTCACGTTCAGTCAAGAAAGCAGGCTGGGACAGCTGAGGACTGTTGACATCCTTTGTCTTCTCGGAATCATCCTAGCATTTTTCCGGACTGTGATTTGCAAATCACGAACAAAGCGATACCCACTCGCTTTTTGGCAAACGCGCTGTTCTGGGAAATTTTCCCCCAACGGAGTCCTTCTTGTACTTTGGTTAGGAACAGAGTGTGCCATTTCCGGAATTCGATGTAAATGGAGTAATCCTCATGCGAAAAAATTGTAAGCACTGGGAGCGCCCAATCATGCGCAATTGTCAAGTCTTGGTAAATGCCCATCAGGTCATTAGGCCTCTAGAGCATAATGACTGTATCTAGGCACATATGCTAGGGAAGACGGAGATGCTGCCATTTAGTACCAGGTTCAACTACTTCGTTCACAATAAGTCCAGCTAGCAGCGTCCTACCAATGACTGCTTGCTTTATGGCTCCTGACCAGACAGATTCCCCAGATAGTTTTCACTGGAAGGTGGCCGAAGCACCGATGGCAAAGACCAGCGATTGACGACAAATCTGATGGCAGAAGGTTAGAAGTTGAAGGATAATGCCAAGCGGGGTTAAGCGAGCCAGCTCAGGCAAAACATGGTTTTTAGCGTGTGCAGAAAACGTTGGAATACTTGGCACTGAGAAAATCACACACACACTATCAAAAGTAGTACTGAATAGATGAATCTTCTCCCATAACCTCCTCGATACGAGGATTACAGTCTATACTGGCATTATTTATGATAATAACACTACGATGGGCTGGGAAGACACCGCAGTTAGGTAGTAACTTGTTGATTAGCCATCGGAAGAAGGCCTTGGTATTAAATTATCCCTCCTTAAATCCAGTGCAGGGTAGATATTTATCCACTGTGTACGCCGGAAGCACACTCCAGGAACGCCCTCTTCTTGGATCTGTATGGTATCGACCGTTCTGACCGATGGGAGCATAGACTCTATGCCGCCAGCCCGTGGACTCATTAAATAGAGTCTCGTCTACGAAAATAGGAATTGGCTAAGCGAGATATACAGAAGCTTTAAATATGATAAGGAAGGTGGTAGAATGCGATATGAGAGAAGATTCATCTATTCAGTACTACTTTTGGTGGTGTGTGTGTGATTTTCTCAGTGCCAAGTATTCCAACGTTTTCTGCACACGCTAATTCCTTGGCACTTTGGCCGGGCAACGACAACAACAAACGTCATTTCTGACTAAAGCTATTGCTACAGTACATTGCGACATCAGAAAAGCAGCGCGCGTTGAAATCCATCGCCACACTGCTCAGTATCTATTTTCACCAAAGTCGCACTAAACATGCAGAGCCCCTCTTTAGACACGCTGTGCATGACGTCAAATCCTTCAGATAGCACGACACACTTCGTTGAACACATCTACGAGCAACATAAATTCCCCAACACTTTGCAGCCTATCTTCTGCACCCCATTCTCTCTTTCAGATCATCCTCAATTAGAGCGCAAGCCTACTCAGAAACGGCGCAAGGTGGTAGCCTACAGCACATCGAGCCTTGATCGTGGGAGAGACACCTACTACAAGGACTGGACGGTGAAGGACGCAAGATCTTTCAAACCAGAGCCGACTTTGCTCACGGAGACAGATTCAGAAAGTATTACCACTTTGTGGGAAAAGGTCAGTATGGCAGGTAGCGAGCGTACCCTGCGTTCACAAACAGTTTCTCAATCTGCATCAACGACTTCCAGTAAGAGGCCAAAGCGACCTTCACCTTACGACAAAGACTTTGATTCCCGGATTCTGGTTCCCCGCTCAATCGCAATTGAATCGGGCATCTCCGTCAAGGCCTACATACATTTCGGGGTCAAAGAGCCGACGGGAAATCGCTTTCAATATTATACAAAAGAAAGGGGAGCCAAAGATTCAACACTATGGCTAGAGGACGATGAGGACTTTGTTAACAGGATTGTGGCGGAATACGTCTGCATGGTCCAAAGCGGCTTTTGCGAGGCTGAATTCGCGTTCTACGCCGCTGGGACAATCTTGAAGGCAGAACCTCGTAACGTGAACCTGGCACTGAAGCGTTGCTGGAGAACCGAGAGAACGGTCCAGCTCTTCGCAAGACCTATACTAAAGCAGTCATCGAATTGGGTTCAGCCGCCAGTCATATCCAACGACAATCACGATCATTCGACAGAATACGAATTCGACCTCCGTCCAGATTGTGCTTTCTGGTTATCTCTTCAAGCCTTCAACCAAGATTATGTGACTCAACTTCAACGCATGGTCTTCGTAATCAAAAAACGGATGACCTGCCCATACCTCACAGTTGAATTCAAAAAAGACGACGAAATGGAGCAGGCAGCGCTCAACCAGGTCGCCGGGGCTGCGGCTTTAGTCCTCTACAATCGCTTCATCCTGCGGAAGAAGACCATTGGAATTCTAGGGAGGAGTTGGACGAAGTCGCTTGTAAAGACCCTTAGACACTATGGCATTACCTGGACCGGATCGGAGTTCGACATCTGGTGCATCGTACCTGTACTGACCCCGGAATTCGAATGGGCAGGTTGTAAAATGACAGAGGTCTATCATGGAGACTGTATGAACACATCCAGCGTGCGGGAATTGATCAATTGGCTCAATGAGATCCACTGCTGGGGATTGACTGTCCATGGCCCTAGATGCGAGAAGGATATCAAGTTTCGTATGAACGCGCAAGAATCTGGACTGAGGATCTCTGACATTGGCGTGGATTCGGAAGATGAGTCTGATGGATCAAATTAGAGCTGTAAGGATGATCAAGAACGAAGGCATTCTCCTGTACCACAACCCTAGAGTACGGTTGCAGACTAGGAAAGTCTCCTGAATCTCAGAGCACATGGCGACTTAAAAGAACTACATTTGTTCGATAGCTGTACGGGTAGGAACGTGGACTGGTTAGCAGGCGCGCTGCCAGTAACGGTGGAAGTCGCATTGGTGGGATCCTCGAAAAAAAAACGTCAATGCAATAGCGTTGATAAAGACGGAGATGCCATCATTTTACATTTGACTCAACTGTTTCCTCGTCCAGGATGCTCCACATAGCAGTGTCACACGAGCAACTAGCCATTAAGAGGCTCGTGGTTGGAAGGTATCCAGGATTGCCCCCCACTAAATCTTGGGCGTAGAACCAACGGAGCGCTGCTCCTTTTCAAACCGAAATTTCGATGTCCTTCAAGGATCGAATGTACGATCATAACTACCATGCCTCGTGAGATTGCAGTGATGGCGCCATTGACCGCATGATGGGTGAACACTACTCGATAAGTCAGGATTTGCTTTTGTCGGAAACGTTCGGGAACGTATGTCGCAGTTCGTTCGTATTTCCAACGACTCGATCAGTGCCTCCAGTGTCCAAGGAAATGAAAGTCCTCCGTTAAGAACCCCTCTCCTTGGGAGGATGGTGAGTAATGTCCAGAAAGATGGCTCTCAATAGTGCGTGAGATGCCCTGGCTTTGCTTGGTCCACTCAATCTCTCTCATTCTCTCTCGTTCCTCAACCTGCGAAATAAATTCGTGGACATTGTCTGAATGCTCGAAAATAATTCCAACGGCAGAGATGAAATCGATTTCCAGACTGATTGAGACAGTGCTCCGAATGCAGCTGGTGGGACCATCGAGCTTGTCAGGCCGCAAAATGCAGAAGCGGAATCCTCGGGACTACAAGTCCAGTTCTACGTAATAGACGATAGAGGTGGCCATTGTCAAGGCAAATTGCCAGTGTGACGGTTCCAGTTGCGTTTTCGGGCCTGGGACAAGAAAACCTATCGTTGTTTCTGCATATCAAAAGGAGAAGGAGGCAAGTAATCTCCATTTACAAGGCGTCTCGCTCGGAGACTGTATTTCCGAGTTACGAGGCACATAATGAGAATCAGCAGATATCTGATACTCTTGCTGTAATTCTTATAGTCTTGACAGTCAACGTCTCCTACATAGTGTTTGCTATTGTTCATTTCCCTGATACGAAAGGCCAGGACCGCCTCCGTCATCAAGCTCAATGCCGCCGATATTCGGATGGGGCCTAACGCGCTCAAATATACTCAGCTGGTGCCCCACCATACAACGGGCTGGTATTCACTCGTTTAAAAAACTCTTCCTCTTGAAGTCATTCTCTCCTTTCATCCACCACACCTACCCAGAAACGAAATGGCAGGATTCTCTGACCTTTGCAAAGAGCTCGTCTTGGAGATCTTGCGGCATGTCGCTCCTCGCGATCTCGGTTCAGCATGTGCCGTCACCAAATCTATCTCCTACTTGGCGGCGCCGATTCTCGCAGAGCACCGCAGACTAAAACAATGGTTCTCATCCATCGATAATTTCGGTGATCGAGACCCTGCGTTAGCTAGATTCCTAATCAAGGTCCTTGCTAAACCTCGAATCGCTCACTACGTGCGCAGCCTGACCGTGGACAGCTGGGGGCCTGTGTGGGAGGCCATAACTGACAGTGCTCGAAGTCCTGCGTCTACAAAGTCCCAGAAATCTCGGTGCCGTTCGAACAATTTGCAGCTCGTCAGGACCGCACTGCAGAAAACGCAGATCATTCGGGCAGACGAGGTAGATGAGTGGCTGCAGGCCATTCAACACTCTACCGAGGATCATCCAATCCTCGCTCTGCTTTTACTCCAGCTGCCCAACCTGGAGGATCTCGAGATATCTTCAATTGGAATGCCCATAGAATATCTTTCGAGAACAACTCAAAGGATCAAAAATGCACCTGCAGGCACATACCTCTCCCATTTGAAGCATGTCACGATCAATATTGACACGGATTGGGAGGATCCTGACTTGATGAAGATTTTCGACTCCTTTATATCACTACCTTCCCTGGCCTCATGTTGTATAGAAGGTTTAACGATTGGCAATGAGGAGCGCGATTTCGAATGGCACCTGCGCCCGCATGAACTAAATATCGTCGACCTCGCTTTCATTCATTGTAATATTGGCGAAAAGGCGCTTTTTGAGGTACTTGGGTGTACTAAGAATCTCAAGTCTTTCACCCTTACCTCCCTCAGATCGGATGCGCTTTCTACACGGCAACTGCCGGACTGGTACTGGCTCGGCGTCGGCCTGTTGCACCACGCTAAGCAAAGCCTTGAGAAGTTGACCTTGCTGCCCCAAGGCACTGCATATACTGAGAGCTGTAGTCTTCGCGAGTTCAAAGTGCTGCGAGAGATCGACACCGAGCTGGCTCTGTTCTTCAACGATCCTGACTCCAGTGTCCGAGGCTTTCCCGAGATGCTGCCGCCTTCGATCCGGATCATTCGTCTAAGGCCTCTAACCTGGCCTTTCATGCCTTCCATGCGCGACGTAGATGTATCCAGAACGTTAGAGCAAATCCGTGAAGCAATACTAAGCACCTTGGAAGTAAAGGACGTGCTGCTACCGCAGCTCTTGGAAATTCATGTGTTCACCGAGGACGACGCGCCAAACAATGTCTTTTGGGATATACCAAAAGCTTGCGATGCACAAGGAGTCTTGTTCTCGTTCAGTGTGCGATGACACCAATTATATCCACACCGCCCGTCCTCCAGGTTCCCACGCCAACCGCCTTTTCCAACATCTGTTGTTCCATACCTGCAGCTCACGTACACCTCTTAATGCAACAGACAATGGCGTACTCCATCAAAGTTGCCAACATGATGTGACTTGTTTAATTCTGAGTCGTGTTTGTGTCATCGTCCGCAAGGGCTACACAGCCGTACCTTTCTGAAAACACCACACCATGACTAACATCAGACACGTGTACTTAGACACTCTAAAACTTCCATAGCCCAAGTCAGCGATGCCGGTGTTCTTAACAGCCTAAGATGAAACAGCATGTTTTAAGGCAAACAGACAGCTGATTGGCCAAATGATTTTCTAAAGTTCTCCCATCTTACATCGCTTAGCGAAATACCCTTCCTTTTCCTTGGACACTCAACTCAAATTTTACGCTTTCGGAACTACCTAGCATCCGCAGGCGTGAATCCACTACAATATTATGAATCCCGATCGATGACGAAGACATCAACATCTCGGTCGAATTTGAAGAGCTGTATGTCCTGGCATATCCCCACGGCCTGACTGCGCTATTGCACCAGTACACCGTCGCTAGCCTCATGCCATAAAAGCCTGCATAGTCCCAGCGACAAGGCCACCGAGAGACACAATATACGCCGAGACGGCAAAAGCTGTTTGAACATCGTGTTGCAGTGCAGCCCAGCATATGCCAAAAGCAAGGCTCCCGAAGATGAACAAGATGAGGATGAGAAGCCAGACTCTTGCGACGACCCAGCCTTCGACGAGATGGATTCCCCATCCCACGCTGGTGCCTTGCTGTGGACAAACTGAGAGCTTGGCTTTGCGCTTTTTCGGCGCTCGGAGACATGTTATCGACCTCTCATTCGCATCCTCGGGGTGGTGGAAGAGATGCGCCATCAGCTTTTCGCCTACGGGAGGGACCAGGTCGCAAGGTTGGTAGAGGTATTCATGTTTTCTCGTTTCCGGGGGCATATCGGGTACCTTACGGATGTCTACGAGATCTTTGATGTGCAGTTCAAACTGACCCTTTACATAAGCGAGACCTCTGTAGGCGTGTTTTTATTGGCTTACCTGAACGAAACGGATACTCTGGACCTTTTTGAATGAGAATACCCGGGCCCATTTGCTTTTCAGTCTCACATAAGTCTGCTTGAGATCCTGGAAGAGCTCCTTGTCAGATGAGGTGCAACAGAGGTCTAGTTGCGTAAGACTCGTGGGCCGCTCCTTTGATCTCGCACAGACTAGCAGCCAGTGGCGTTCCGGATCGCAATCTATGGATATTGAATCGTCGGCTCTGCCCCGTAAACATGGCTCATAGGATCGAGATGGAGTCTCCAATGATATATCGTTATCACACGAACGCGGGCTTTGGGCACTGACAGTGGTTGGTGGACTTTTTGCTCGGGAGTTTGTGGCCGATCTTTGATCTTGGCTAGGTCCAGAGCCGGTTGCAGCGCTCTTATTTAACCGCTTCTCAAGGTCTCTAGCAGCGCCAGGCTGTCGCTCAATAAAGTCGTCAAACATGCGACGGCCGCAACGCTGTTGGACTTGATCAGTACAAAAATTATTCAGTTTGGACTACCAAGGATTGCTTACGCATTTGCATCGCACGCGACATTTGCCTCTCTCTAGTAATGGCTCACTCAGACCCACAACTCGGAGGCTTTTCAGGAGCGTGGCCTTCATCGTGCTGAACACCGTCACCGGAGGGAATAAAAGGTTAGGCGTATCACTGTTGACGCCGGAAGTGATGCTGGGCTGAATTTGATTGGCGCTATCCAAAGCTCTCGTGCATCCTTGGTTCAGTTTGTGTGGCTTGTCTCCCACAATATCGTTGGAGTCATGATGCCTAGTCCGGTTTTCGTCGTGGGGCTCGTCAAGGCTGGTAAATCTTTCAGCTCTCGAGTTCCAACATTGTACTTTTGTTGATTTGAGAGTCTCAAGATTCCGTAAGACCAGATTTCGATTCGAGCTTCCTGTTACGTATGATTGGTCAATCAGAAGCCTCAGCAGCCTTTTATGATTGCCTTTCAGGTTGGACACTCTCAGAGTGGCATCGTGGCATTTCCGGCATTCAGTACGACCTAGACGGATTTTGGGCAGAATTCTCGCTTGGCACTGTCGAGGCAGGAGAGATGGTCTGCAGAGGGCATGCCAATAGACTCTGGTGAGATTGCCGAGAACAGTGTCATCGATAGACGACAGGCAGAAAGCCCTGACATCGGTCTGAGCTTTGGTACCATAACATGGAGATCGCCAAAGAAGGAAGCCGCTTTTGCAAGTCCAGAACCCGGGGAAGGGTCTTGAAATCCATTCATCGATGCTAGATTGGTCTTTCGAGCCTTGGCACTCTCTCAAAGAAGGAACAGCTGCTGAAATTGACTGCCATCGACTCTGGCGAAGAACCCACTGTAGTATTCTATACAGATGGCACAGGGTGATCGTTGACAAACTCTCTTGCCCAATATTAGCGGGTTCTGTAAGCTATCATCCTCACAAGCTCACCGAAAGTATCAAGCGAGAAAAAAGTAAATGCCCCGACTAAGCGAGCGGCCAAAGGACCTGTTGAGCTTCTTTCCTCTGCCGATATTGCCTTTCTTTCGATACAATCGACACCCTTGCCGGTAAGTAAAGTCAATTCCTGAGGCTTGTTTATGAGCGCAGCTTGAGCGTCCCGAAATCTGGATCCATCAATAAAGGCTCGGACATTATCTCGGAGGAAGACCATGACGAGCTTTCTCGCATAGATGCAGTCATAGAATGGTCCCTCTAGAAGCTTCCGTTCGCCGGCGGTCAGTGCAAATTCGCTTGGTTTAGCGTGTGAGATGTTGCTCGTGCACATCAGGGCATCCGACAGCATGCTCAGTATGGTGTGCAGTACGCTGGTACCGAGATCTTGCGACATTCGGCGTATTGCCAACCATGGTCTGGGGGTCCTTGTATGAACGGACGCCAAATCATCCATTATTGATCCAGTTGGCGCTTCAGCGCAAATGCTGTCCATACGGCTCTTGATCACGTCTAGCTTCATGAGGGAAATTGTGTCGAGGAAATGCTATCTCATAATCAAAACTTGAAGCTGAAACCGCGGGAAGCTTCTCGACGCCTGTGTGGTTGCAGTTGTATTTGATGAAAGCTGCATTTTGGGAGGCCCCACGCTCATCCATGAGTCGATTGCGGAGCTGCTGTGCGATCTCGCCAGGGTACTTCTTCGTGTACAATTCTCTTTCGAGTTGCTTTCCCGAAGGAGACTGAGTGGGCAGGATTTCCATTCTGCGAGCTGTAAGGCATCACTCGCTCTTGTCGCAGACGGCGACGCTCTCGGCAGAGAAGGGTCCCCTTCAATTTTGTCTTCTGGCTTGTCCGATGGCGGCGAAGGACTGGATTTGGTGACGATGCTTGCGGTACTGGTGGCGACCAGGTCCGCGCTCTCAGCTGTGGGCCCAAGACTGGCACTTCCAGTATTACCAAAATCATCGTCAGGTGTCGTGATCTGCCATCCACGCCTCTCCATTTCAAGTTTAAGGATTTCTTGCTGCAGCTGATTGATGATGTCGATCGATCGTTGTACCCCTTTGTTATCAGCCTGCTCCTTGCTTTCTAAACATTCTATGCGATCCCATTCCTGCTGTTGCCCGTGGCGATTTGTCGTTATCTTGTCGCAGAGACTACACTTCTTCTGCAGTTGAAAGACCTCGTAGGCTGTTTTCAAGCCGCAAGATCTTCCACGCGGACAAACGCGACTGCAACGACGTCTGAAATGGCCGAACTTGAAATCTCCGCACTCGAACTGGTACTGATCGTAAAAGCACATGATGAACGTCGAATCCCAGGACTTGGAAAAAGACAACACGAGTCAACGACTACCCGTGCGTGCCTTGATCAAACAGAAGAGTAAGGGCATGAAAGGGGACTTCTTTTGCCGAGGCGGTTTCATGCTGCCGTAGGATTCATCTCGCGACGGAGGACAGAGACAAATACTCAGAGCCATGTCCATACACTAAGACATGACGTACCCGAAGCATCAGCCACTCTTCACGAATCGCTTTAGTCTCCCCAATCGACGAATTGATGGCTCGAGCGTATACTCTATGCGCCATCGCGCGCTGCAATCCTACTGGCTAAGCGGACAGCCTTTTACCACAGCCTTGCGCTAGCAATTTCCTTTGGCATGACACAAGGCATTCTTAGGCAAAGGCGCGCATGATGTCGTGGTAGCCTATGCTCTGTGCAGCTCGACCTTTGGGATATATGCGACATTCGAAAATGGAACTGCCTCCTTCTCTTAACCCTTGACATGTCAGCCTCCTTGGAAGATGTTTTTTATTCGGGTTCTGACAGTCCTGTACCATACGGTGTCTCATGTTCTCACTTGAGCCAAGGTGAGGTGAGACTTGGAGGAACAGATGGCTGTTGACAGAAGAACGAGATGGTATTGTATGACCAGCTGCGGTTCTGCGAACACAAAAGAGCCAGTGAACCCGTTCTTGCGAGTTTTTCACATATTGCGGTTGTACTTACGTCCGATTGTCAGAAGTGCGATGCTATGGAAAAAGAATCACATGAAGAGATTGCATAACGCCAAGCCATTCCCACACGGCCGACTATATACAGACCATCGGTCGGTCTCATCAGAACATTCCTCCCGCCTCATAGACTTCACCATCGCCCAGCTCCACCATCGTTCCTTTCCCGCTCCAGCCTCATGCCGTAAACCTTTCCTACCATATGCCTGCGAGCCCACGTGCGATTTCTCATGACCCCACTGCTCACCAGACCAACCCGTCTCCCTTGTCACTCTCTCCAGATCTCTCCTCCGCCTCCGCTCAGTCCACGCCACAAAAACCAGATTCAGCAGGAGCAACAGACCCAGCGGAACCCCAACTCCCACCCCAACCTTGGTCGCGTCAGAGTTCGAATGTCCGGCGGGTTTCGCAGTCACCGTGGTGACTGCAGTGGTACTCGTGCTGTTGGTGCCGTTGACCGTTACGACGCCGCCAAGGTGACGGGCGCATACGGCCTTCCGAAAACGTTGCCGAAGGTCGCGTTGCAGCAGCTGGTGGTCTGCTCCAGCGAGCAGCAGAACTCGCCGTTGTAATTACCAGAATCGCCACAGGGGACTGCCGCGACCGATCTGAAGGGGACCGCTAGGATAAGGGAAACAGCGATCAGCTTGACCGAACATTATTGCCATGCCATCACCAGTTCCTGTTCGATGCCGCCCGAGATTTACAGAACGGATGAAAGTGACTCACCATCCAGGCGCATGATGCACTGGCACAATTACCCGAATTCCACGACTTGTCTGTACAAGCGCCTCGATACGGATAGTACTGATTGTTCAAGCAGTAACCGCCGGTGGTGCAAATGTCACCAGCAGTGCAGCAAACGCTGCCCGCGCTATTGGGGCCCGCAAGGGTGGAGTTGCAGAGCTCGAAGCCGGTTGCTATGCTCTTGTGGGGGTAATAGCACGTTGCTTGTGAAGTCATCATGAGCTTTCGACCGCTGATATGATGATCTGTAGAAAATGATGGGGAGTGCCCTGCTTTTGGGGGAGGGTACGCAGCGCATTGGGATTTGCAGGATCCGCAGCTGGATACAGTGCGGCATCCTTTGTTGAGTATTGCGATTCCATTTAGGGGCTGTGAGGCTGCGAGATGTTCCCGCTGCGCCGCCATGGGACGTCATCCTGTGTTCTGAAACGGCTAATCGAAGTATCAGCTTGAGTGAGGATCGGTCATGGAAAGAGAAGCTCGTAACAATATAGATCTTTGACATTCGAGGAAATCCTTTAACGAGGAACGTAGATTCATGAATGATGATCCATCAGTAAACCAAGAACGAGAGCACCGCAGAGGGGAGACAGTAGCGATGAACGTGCCAAGTTGTATCTTTCCACATCTAGTCCTGATAGTCGCCACTATCGTCTAAATGCATCGGATCGGACCAACCCGAAAGATTACTGTAAACTCCATACCTCCAATTGCTCCCGTTGAGAAACACACAGCCCTCATATCGTATTTGAACACGAACATATTGGACGATGACAAAAGCATACCGTTTTAGTACTCTTTCAACAACAGGCATACGCGTTGTTTTCCCGGCTCCTAGAATTTCCCCCTGTTCCGCACCCGAGATCATGAACTCCGAAGGGCACGGATCTCGCACGGCGCTCGAAAATCTGAAGCATCGCAACTTCTACCAAAAGAGGCCACCAGCGAAAAATTCTAGCCTAGTATGATGACAATGGTCATGCCTGTCAAAACTCCGACATGCTGACAAGTTCAAAGACCTCAAAGGCATATCCGCATCTGCAAGTCTGACTCTAATGTCGAACATGTGGCTGTCGGCGGCGCTGCCATCTCTCCTGGGCATGAAAGGTTTCTTGTCTGTCTTGCGGTATCTTTCAGTCCTAAGTGTCTAGGAGGACACGCCGTCCAGGCCTGTCGCTTCGAATCTGAAGACAAGCAGTCGTTGACTCTCCCGCGCTACTGATAGCGAACAGCTCGAGGTTCAAATCGACGAGATAGACATACTTCAATCTATCCCGATCCTCGCTTTGTCGTAGCACCTCTTACTTCGTCGTCTCCTACCCTAGTTGACGAGCCTTCTCCAATGAACACATAGCGTCAAATATTATCACTCAAAGCATTCTTGGAAAGTAGCATCACATCCACCTCGCCTAGATCATAATGCTACCTCATGGGCGCCGGGAATTGTAGGACGGCAAGGCGATTACAAAGCAATCCAGCAACTCTGTACTCTTCCCCATAGACCAAGCGAACCATACATCGAATGCTGGTCGATGCTTTCAAGCTCACGAAGGAGACTAGTGGAAATGATGCTCAGTCCTTCCATCCACCGATAGCCACAACCTCAACATCCAATCCGATGCAATCAGCCAAGAAACCCAGTACGGAGCTAGGGAACGGCGACGACCCCGGGGTACGCGGAGTCTAGAGCTAGCGACTGGCGAGAGTTCATCGTCAGTACTCAGGTGAAGGCGTCCGGGGTATCGCGAGCGTCGAGTCGACGAATGATTATACATCCATATCATTGTTGTCGTGCCACACGACCCCTTCACATCCCCATTCCGAGTCTCGATCTATCACGTGCGGTGATGCTCAACGGACCCTGCACACACAAGTTTTAGTACGCAGACGCGAACGAGATATGCGAAGCGAGGGAAGGAAAGTCAATATCAAATCCGGCGGGTCGGTTTTTTGCCCCAACTGGATGCAAACGCATGCTCGATCTCCCCAACATTCCCTGCGTGATGCACGCCATGCCAGGCTTCACTGCCTTTGATGACCCATCGACCGTAGTCAATGGGGGAGTCTGGAGATTTGACCGAAGCAGCAAAATGCGCGTGGTGATCCGCAGCCTAGGTCCTACATCCGCCGGCCAGCGATGCGCTCTACCATCGGAATCTGATTCAAACAAGAAAAGAGAAAGAGCGATGCAAGAGACAATGTCATGGCCGAAATCCCAACGAACGGTCGTTGGCGCAAAAACGCTCGACCGGGAAGGTCTCCGGTAGCGGGGTCCGAGCCCGAGTTGATAGGTACGTGAAGAGACGATGGGTGTTTTTCGCGCCGCAGTTCTTGACGGCAAAGGCGTACACGACTATGCTCAGGGGAGGATGGCCTCTGCGAGTGGACAGGATCTGTTGCGGGAGCGGAAAAAGGGAAGGAGGCAAAGTGTGATCTTGCAAGCCAATCTTTTCTCATATGCATCGTCGGGTCGATCTCTCGAGTCTCTGGGAGGTTTAATGCGGAATCCTATTCGGCAGCGCCTAAAACATTTCGTCGGTGGTGACGGAGCTCGGAAGACATTGAGGAAACGTGAATGCAAGATGAATGGCGGTTGTAGGGAATCCAATATATATATATACATAGTCGTGCACCTCAGTTTATGTCAACGTTTAAAAGCAGAAGATCCGGAGATGATACAGTTACCATGATGTCGGATCTAAATCTATGCAATCAATACCGTCCCAGAACCACCCCTCCGTCACCCGCAAACTCCTCATTCAACCCATCCAACGCCCCCCACATCTCCGCGATCTTCATCCCCCTCTTCCTCTCCTCTTCCACCTTCTCCCACGTCCACTCCCCATCCTCATTTCCAACACCAGCCTTCAAGCTCGCAACTACCACATCCTCCGCGTTTCCAGGCGTTATGTGATCGACAATCGATACAGCCGCAGCAGTGTTCGACGTCGACTCTGGAGTCGGCGTTGAAGTGGCTGGAAGAATTTCGTAGTCTGCGGGTTTTGGAGGCAGGAGCTCGGAGGCTCTGAATACGCGTTCGGGGGGGATGGTCAGGCGGCCTTTTTTTAGGACGTATTTGGCGATGCCGGTGGCGAAGATGGCGGGATGTGGTGACGGTGTTGTGTTTCCATTGGCAACAACTCCATCACTTTCTGCGTCGTGATCTTTCTGCCGTCTTCCGTCCCGCCAAGGCTGCAGCATATAACTCTTCGGCCTGAAAACCCCGGGCTTAACGAAATGCGAGATTACATAAAACCACTTTCGATCCCAACAAAGCACCCGAGTCCACACCTCGAACTTCTCATACGGCTTGATCTCCTTTCTAAATTGACAGCTCACACCACCTAATCTGATGTCAAATCTCCCCTTTCCCATTGCTCCATCACCTCTTCCCTCTTTCTCTTCCAGTGCAAGCTCCTTCCTCGTCTTGTCTAAACCATGTGAGCAGAGGGATACTAAGAGCTCGAGTCGCCCGACGTCAAAGTCGGAGAAGTAGGTCGAGTTGGATTTATGCAGGTTGTAGTCGCATTCGAGGAACCCGGAGCGGGAGGAGGTTATGAGGGGTTGGAAGAGCGTAGAGGGGCCGGGAGTGGTGGTCAGGCGGAGGCGGGATGTGCGGCGCTGGGCGAAGAGGCCTTTTAGGAGCCGGATCTGGGGAGCAGGATGTCAGTCTGGAGAGCTAGGATTGGAAGGCTCGGTGTATGCGATAAGAGGAGAAGGGAACCGGGAGGTCTTACGTGCCAGACAAAGGGTAAGCTCTTGAGATTCAGAAGGGCGAAGATGAGAGCGAGAAACTTCCAGACGCCAGCCTTGCCAGCGAAGCCGAGCTTGCTGCGCAGAGTGGACAATGTTGGCGCCATTGCTTGAACTGGGAAGATTTGGTAACTTGCTCGGACGCGGTAAGGACAGTGGTGAGAGCCACAGATTAAATTTGAGGAAAACAAAGGCAAAGGGATTTAGACATGGCCCAAGGGCGAAGAGGCTGTACTTAAGCCTCTCCCTGCCTGCACATAGACGCCGTTATTAGGAGACAGGAGACGGAAGGCTTGCTCCGATTGACACGATATTTACCTCGGCATATAAATGCTTGGCGCCAAGACATGGCATGCTGCTGCCCCTTTTGAGGCTTCGCCGCACGGTCGTATATCATTTTTCTAAGTGTAAAACTAATTAAATGATGTAGATGTCTTCTGGTAACCAAATATACAAGGCCTCAGGCCTGTAATTTCATATTTCATCGTCTTCCTCCTCTACAACCGCCTTTCCATGCCCGTTGAGTTTCCGCATCTGTACATCATCCTGGCCACTCATAGCCATAGCCTGCCTTCCCGCATTACTCTCCTCTAAGAACTCTCGCAGGCGCTTCTTGCCCTCCTCCAATGCTTGGGCTGAAGCTGCATTGGCCATTTGGTACATTGGACCCCAGAGATTAAGGGTGTAGGTGACATAGGCGCCGACGCCAAAAAGGATCAGGAAGATGAAATAGACAGGATTTCGAAGCACTGTGAGTGTATGAGTACTGTACGGCGTTGTGATAGTAGAGGGAGCAGGAAATGTTCATCTCACCAGCAACAATCTCATTCCATCCCAGCGCCAGAAGCAACCCATAGAAATACAAGGGCACCTGAGTCATGCCTCCGATAGCACTTCTCTTCGCCTCAACATAAACCCCATCAGCAGTCTTCTTGAACCGAGTCGTCACATCCTGTTTTTTGGCATCACTCAATATCAACATTTCTTCTTCCAAGCTTTTGCCTTCTTCCTCATCCACACCGCCGATTGGCGCGAGGTCCTCTTCGTCTGCTGGAGTTGCTTCAGGCGGCGCATTGCCAATCCAGTCATCCAATGGTGGTGGTGTCGATGTGTGCGAGGACTGGAATCGCGACAGCAAGGGTATCAATGTGAGTGTCGACTCTCGTGCTTTGGTGTAGATGCCTTCGATATCATCCGTAGGGCGCCATATCCTTGGCACACCAGCTTCGTCGTAGCGGAACTTGTCCTCGAAGTTCTCCCGAAGCTTCAAAAGCAAATTCCCTTCCATCATCTCCTCATCGATTTTCGCACGCAGCACCCCCCATGATTTTCGTCTCAGTCTCCATAAACCCACATCCACCTCACCAGAACTTGCGTCGAAGCTCTGCGCACGATCTGTGAACCTTCGCTCGGCTTCTTGCACAGTCTTGATAAAGACGTTCCATATCCGGTCCCAAATCTCTGTTTCACTGCCCCTTTCACCTGTCTCTGGCGCACCTGAGCCCCCTCTTCCAGACCCCAGCGCATTGAACTCCAAGCCTACTGACTCGCCGAGCCGTGATCGTACCCAGCGCTCAACACGCGTCGCCAATCGGCGCATTTCCTCTCGTCTGAGTC
Organism: Letharia columbiana; assembly: GCF_014066305.1. NCBI lineage: Eukaryota > Fungi > Ascomycota > Lecanoromycetes > Lecanorales > Parmeliaceae > Letharia > Letharia columbiana. Next base: position 53,293 of record NW_023501150.1, on the reverse strand, counting down.
GTCCGCTGACCTCATTCAGGTCCTTCTGGTAGAGGGACATCTCCTGCTTGTAACTGCTCCATGGTGCCCCTTCGACCAGAACGCCCTTGGCTTCTTTGTCATACTTCGATAGAGCATTCTTCTTCTCCCGATCTACGATTTCAGCGAAATCGTAGCTTGCACCCTTTTTCTGCCCAGCTTTCACAGCGGCGCTCACGGCATCACTGAAATCTTTGACTCCGGACTTATGTGCGGCCGAGAGCTGGCCTTGGAACAGTACCTTGAGACGTCCGTCGATCTTGCTCTCCAACTCTCCCTTCTTCCGTGCATAGACACCCTTATGGTATCTGCTTGCCTCCGTCTCAAATGCCTTGACCGTCTTCATCCTAGCTGTTCGCATTGCAGCTCCTAAGCCTCCAAGGACCTCCAGTTGGCCCAATCGAGTGCCCTCAGCCTGCTTATTCTCAAATGGTATGATCGTCTCATCGAATCCTTCAAGGACCTCCCGCGATATCTCGTCACACCGGAATTGTGCCATCAACTCTTGTTGTGTAGGCAAGTCCAAGTCCTTGTTGTTCACAATCTGATCCCAAACCTGCTGTGCGTAAATCGAGAATCCATCCGCAGGGATCCGTCGGTGGTACTCCGATAGGAAGACCCCATCAGACTCTTGATCACTTTTGAAAGCATCCCGTCTTGGATCTCGGAAGCCTTCTCTGAATCTTGAGCCCAACTTCTCCACCTCAGAGACAAACCGGTCTGGTTGGAGTATCTTATGTGGCAGCGCCGCGAAAGCAAAGTCAAAGTAATCCCCAATCTTTGACTTTTCCAAGCCTGGCGGTTTGTTCAGACCTGACCATATGCGCGTGAGATCTTGTATGAGCGTGTTCCGAAGATTTGCGAGTGGCGTAGTGCCTAGGTGATCGCGGATGACGAAGAAGAGTAATGACCGTGGATTCGATCTGTCTCCGTTTAGCACAGTATTCACAGCCCAGAGCCTGATGCGTATACTTTTTGTCCTTTAGGAACAGTTCGAGATTGACCTCGAAGACCACTTTCAGCAACCCCATGTTTGCACCTTGATACAGTCCTACTTGGTGCTCCCAAATATTGACTATGAGAACTTCGCTCGTGGCCAACGCGAACAAGGCACTCTTGCGTTCGAAGTCTTGGTCCTCGCCGCGTTCCCTGCCGTCTGTGCCCTCGACATCCATGACCAGGATATTGTCCGCCATTGTCTTTGAATCTGTCACTGCATGGGACTTTTTATTCTTCGACATCCATATTCCCTTTGTAGTCTGCCTCCTATCGTCCTCGGCCATGACCCCAAACTCAGTACCAAACAGGTAGTTTAGCAGCGTAGATTTTCCGGTTGACTGCGATCCAAAGACAGATATAAGATGATAATTGAAGCCAGCGGGCGAGACTTTCTCGAAGGATAGGTAATTCGGGAGGGTAGGACTAGGTCTGGTCAGTCTTTCCTGAGCCCACGTACGGACGCGGGCGCCTACTTGAATTCCTGGTTCTCGTTGATGACCTGTATTCCACGCTCATACTGCTCTTGTGTGGGCTTCTCGCCCATGTTTGCAAAGTGGCCATTAACAGACATGATGGAAGGCGCTGTGGGGTGCCGAGTGCTGATGGAAGGGCGACGAGGTGAAGATAGGGCAGCCATAACGCAAGCAAGAATTCAAAAAGGGGTACAAGCTACCAAGGCTCCAGATTTGATGTGGCGGGCAGTGATTAGCTCAAATTGATATTGGGAGTGTGATCAACCTTCTTTATTTTTTTGGTTGGCGTTCGCCGTCACAGCGAATAGCTCCCGGAGTGACGCCAAGCCTGTCTGCTGCTAGCGCGTGTGCGATTTAACGGACCTCACACATGTCTCTTCGTCTGTTCACATCTCCCCATCGCCTTTACGCTACCAATCATCAACAGATCTTTACAATATTAAGAGGATCGCATGAAGGAGCTATGGGCCTCTATGTGGCATACGCCTGGTCATCATAACAACCGCATTCATACCCACTCTGCTTACTATTCTCTGCGAGAGTGGCATGCTCGAATTTGTAGCAACCGGGCTTGGAGGAAGATACAACCTGGCAAGGACCTTGAAGTAACAAACAAAGAAAAGGGAAACGCCTTACCACTGTCTTAGGACACTAGCTCAATGAAACCCAAAAATTCTCTGTCAACGAGCGAAGAGCGTGGACTAAAGTCTTGTTGTCGAGCCGTAGTCGCTGAAGGAGATGAAAGTCTGGAATGCGTAGACTCTGTTTAGGAGTATCGATTGCTCTAGAAGGGGCATTTACGATCGGTGGCTGAGTCGAAAAGACTCGATGTCCTCTGCTCGCCCTTGTCATTTTTACTTCAAGTTCACAGCCAGCTCATTTCCTGTTTCTGCGGCTTGACATGTGTATGTCGCATAACCTCTACTGCATGCATCTTCCCGTCATTTCTTTGGCCACTAGCAAACAATCTTCTTTCCCTCACCATCACTTCCATTCTTCCATTCTTCCACAGAACAGAACGGTCTCTCACCGTACACTACTTTCTACTGCAGATTGTGCCCATCATGGCAGACAACTCATCAGCAAAGAGCCTGGCTGATCCTGTCCTCTTGGAGACGATCGACAAGCTGTTCCAACACAACATTGGCGAATACGTCTCTCTTCCCCAGGTAGGTATCTAGGATCATCAGGCGAGAAGCTGACTGACATTGCCATAGCTACTTGTAGTAGGTGATCAATCAAGGTACGTCAAGCAGCGGCAAGCAGCGCGTAGCAGTCAATTAGCCACTAATGATTCATACAGTGGAAAAAGCTCGGTGCTTGAAGGCCTCACAGCCCTGCCTTTCCCACGTGACAGTGGACTTTGCACCAGATTCGCCACTCACATTACATTCAGAAGGACTGCCACGACAGAGGTCTCCGTGTCAATACTTCCCAGCGCAAACGCGCACCCTGATCACGCAGAGAGACTCAAGAAGTACCAGAGAAATCTCGAAACTTTGGACCAGCCAAAATTCGCAGACGATCCAACGTTCGCAGAAATCTTACGAGAGGTGAGCCTTATCAGACCATCCCAACAATAATCACTTTCGGCTCATGCACTAAACTGCGGAAAGGTACACAAGCTCATGGGCCTCAAAGTCTTTGGGGCTTCTGATGAAGGAGCCAATACATTTTCTGACGATGTGCTGAAGATTGAGATCTGTGGCCCAAAGCAACAGCACTTGAGCGTCATTGACGTTCCGGGCATTTTCAGAAATACCACAGTAGGCGTGACCACGGACTCAGACATTGAGGTTGTCAGAAATATGGTGAATCAGTATATGAGGAACCCAAGGTCGGTCATTCTTGCAGTCATCCCAGCAAATGTCGATATTGCCACCCAAGAGATCTTGAAGATGGCGGAGAAATGTGACACAGAGGGTCAGAGAACCTTGGGGGTTTTGACCAAGCCAGATCTCGTCGATAAAGGGGCCGAGCATCGCGTAGTTGATCTTGTGGAAGGTAAGTCACATGTTACAGACCTCCGCAGAAAAGATGCCCACGGTACTGACCTTCAATAGGTCGAAGCTATAAACTCAAGCTCGGCTGGTCGATGGTCAGGAATCCTGGGCAATCGGAACTTGAGAATCCTAAATTTGATAGACACGCCTCGGAGACAAACTTCTTCAAGAGCAAAGAACCCTGGGCCAGACTCCAGAAAAACCGCGTTGGCGTTGAGTCTCTTCAGGGACAGCTCCGCGACATCCTGACGGAGATGGTGAAGAAGGAGTTCCCAAATGTATGGCTTGGTCTCCAAAGATGTGGAATTCCGCAGCTGATTTTCTAGGTAAAATCCGACATCAATAGAAGACTGAATGAGCGCAAGAGACAACTGGAGTCGCTCGGGCCTTGCCGGGAAAATCGAGAACAACAGCGCGAGTATCTGCTCAACCTCGCGACCCGATTCCATAGCACAACCTCCCTTGCCTTGGCAGCCCGCTACGGGGCCGACGACCTCTTTGACAGCGTCCCGGGCCTGAAATTAGCCACAGCTGTGGCTGATCGCAATGCGATCTTCGCTGACGATGTTTGGAAGAGAGGTCACACTATGACATTCAGCCAAGGTTCTGAGCTGTCCGAGGAGGGTGATCACGTCGAAGGAACCGAGGAGGATGATGACGAGGACTCCAATGAGCAATCCCAAAGTGTTCGTCAAACAGGGCCCGAGCCTGAACTTGATGACATCCTACACGAGGGCTGCGAAGTGCCAATGCCAAAGCCAACGGGTATCATACCGTGGCTCGATAAGGTCTACAAGAGCTCTCGGGGATTTGAGCTGGGAACGTTCGATGCGTCGCTTCTTCCTATCATTTGGAAGCAGCAGTCCGCCAATTGGGATAATCTCGCACTAGGCTACGTTAGTGATGTCGTGTCCCATGTCCACAACTTCATCCTTGCTCTAATTGCAGCTATCTGCGAGGACCAACGCGTTCAGTCGGCACTCGTGTCGGTGCTCATGGATGGTCTGATAGAACGCTATAAAAAGAGTATCGATCATGCAAACTTCATCCTCTACGTCGAGAGAAATGGCACTCCGCTAACAGAGAACCACTACTTCGCCGACAACCTCGAGAAATGGTATGTACAGAGCACGAAACCCTCAGCTACCGACACTGACTTGTCCAAGCCGACAGCAACGTTTGAAGGCGCTCATGGAGAACATGAAATTCGACGCTGAAGGTCACGGCGACGTGGTGAGAGTAAACGACATCCTGCAAACTTCGACCGCAAGCAACACTGATCACACTATCCGTGACCTTCATGATATCCTCAAGTCTTATTACAAAGTGGCTCGCAAGCGCTTTGTGGACGTCGTCTGCATGCAAGCAGTGGATCACTACCTTCTTACAGGACCTACTGCGCCGGTCCGGCTGTTTTCTCCGAACTTTGTGAGTGGGTTGGAGGAGGCTCAGTTGGATCGTATCGCAGGGGAAGATGTCTCTACGAAGAGGAAGCGGGAAGAGCTGAAGCGCGAGATCGAGAACCTGAGAAATGGGAAAAAGATCCTTGTCTAGCCGAGCGAACCAATTCGGCTTACAATTGTTCCTGACTGTGTACGATCAGACAGACAATACTCCTGCGTACACGAGTAAACTGTCCAACTTGAAACCCGACTGCTACTTTACAAGACCGCTACAAAACTGGCACGAAAAGACCAAACGCATATAAAAATGGTTCAATCAGTTCATGAAGCGCCCCTCACAATGTCTCCAAATGGAGATCACTCTTCCACAGTATCCCTCCCTCGTCCGTCCTCATATCTCCATGGCTGTATGTCTCTTCCGATATCTCTTCCGTAGCTACTCTTCACTGTACCCTGCTCAGCAATCTTGAAGCCTCTATCACTAGCATCGGGAGACCAACCAATGCCTCTGCCCAGAAACCCCACCGTATCACACTTCCGATAAGAGCCTTCTCCACGGCACATGATACGATTCGTTTGACTCTGAAACATGGTATTTCGCCGCCGACAAGTTCCACCGAACATTTGGCCAACACTTCCTGGTGAGTTGCTAAGGTATCAATTCGATTGATGATAAAAATATCTGTTTCCGTAAAAGCCGTTCCTATGCTCAGAATCGGCGAATAGGGCGTTCCTTGAGATCACTGAAGGGGTTGTCTCTCTTGTATTCGTCAGTCACCTTGGAGATTTTGTTCTCTGAGCTTACGATACAACCATAACTTCTCCAGCACAGCTTATTCCACGTACGTTCTCCGAATCTGAATTGGTAAGGCTGAGTAGCGCTACAGTCCTAAGTGTAAAAGATAAGGCTACCATTCATACCACGACACCATGACTCAAATCTCCTTCAAAACCTGCTGATTCAGTTTTCCAAGTTTGCAAAGCCAGCAAAAAGTAAATCCACTCATTAGTGCTCGCAAACAGTGAGGCCATACAGAAATGACGCATGCACAAGTAGATATGTAGATATATGATTGGGCATATCCAACACTGGGGCAGCTAAGACCTTTCTGGACATGCAAATAGCCCAGAAAGGCCCCCCAGCGCTAGAAAAACTCCCATGTCTAAGCGACATGACCTGGAGTGAAAATGAAGCTATATATAGGTGTGGGTGGGAGGGAGAACAATGATATGGCTCTGAAAGAGAACAATTCGAATGAAGAGCCCACTACTGGTGCAGTGGCCATACAAATAGTACTCGCCATGGCCACCTGTCTCCCTACTATCGCATATCGCATATTGATGGAACGGTTGATCAAACAACCACCAACGCTATGGCCTCATAATGGACCCACTAACCCACAGTCCCACTGTTGCGAACACCATCATGTAGAACACCAGATAAAAGCCGAATTAGGAGAAGAACTGTACAATACCTGCGACGCAGGCTCCCTCTCCGCCATCCTCCCATACCTCTCCAACCATAAACTCCAAAACCCCTGCTCCGATCCTCCGCTCTCATCCACAATGTACGTCGCCGCCGGCAAGGACCACTCCGCCATCAACCAACACTGTCTCGCCTCCGGCGGTAAAGTGACAAGTCAAGTCATGGACCACATCCGCAACAACCGCTCGATCAAAACCTACGACGCCATCCTCGCCGCCGAAGCCGTAGACGTCACTTACGTAATGGGGTATATGGGAGACATGCTCACCTAGTTCGCGGCCGACGGCGATATCGAGTTCGTCAAGCTCTGCTTATCCCACGGCGCGGACACCAATCGCAACCTCTTTAAGGACTATAAGACCACACTAGCCATAGTAGCCGAGGAAGCTTCGGTAGGGATAGCTGCACTTCTAATTGACAACCAAGCTGGAGAACAGCACCGTGGACATTACCCCGCACGCCGCAATCCCTGGTAACCTCCTCCCACCAAGAGACGCATCACCTTGTCCGCTCGATGAAGACTGCGGCCCAATAGTGGTCGGTCCAACTCCGACTACCACTTCGTCCATTTCAATTCCATCAGCCACGACATGCACAGCTCATCATGGACCGGTCCCTATTGGCACAGAATGTTTCGAGAGCGGACCCCATGCGGGACGGTGTATCACCTTCGAGTGTCTCGAATTGCCAAATACTTGTGGTTGTCCAAACGCACCGCCGCCAGCGGCAAGCAAGGAAAAGCGAAACGAAGCTGCTTCGTCTGACTGTGAGCTTGACGGAGGATTTAGTCCAATTAATGTCGATCCTATTGTTTTAACGCCGATTTCCGCGTCATCCGCATCACTTCCACCAGGCACGACATGCACAGATTATCGTGGACCAGACCCTATTGGTTTCAAATGCTTCACGAGCGGACCTCACGAGGGATAATGTATCAACTTCTTGTGTCTCGAACACCCAGATGTTTGTGGATGTCCAGGGCCAGATGTGAAAGAACGCAGCGAGGTAAACAGGCATGACGCGTGTCTCGGTCGCTGTCTTCTTCGCTCTAAAAACTCCCTGACCCATATGTGACAGACCGCACCGAGCAAACGCTAATCCGAAGGCGACAATTTCATCGGCGAGCCTACTCCCGTCTGTGCTGACGAAGATCCCAGACGCGGGCAATGTTCTCAAACCACTCCACGCCGCACCATCTTACCCACGCCCGTCAAAACATCCTGCGAATTGGACGGCTCGGGCTGTGTATGCCTTGATTGCGAGGAAGAAAAACACAACAAATCTGAAGATATTGGGGAGGTCTGCTTTGTGAACGGAACATGCGCTCCGACTATCGAATGCTTAGAGTTCCCTGATTCCTCAACATGTTTGACACCAAAGGAGAAACGTAGCGAAGCTCTTCCGATCGGCTTCATCTGCTTCGAAAACGGAACATGCACAACCTTCGAATGCCTAGATCACTCTGGTTCTCCAGGCTGCGCGACAGAAAAGGAGAAGCGTAGTGAAGTGGGTTGTACCCTTTACTCATCAAGTCTTCTCTACCAAAGATCGTTGCTGAACACATTTGAATCAGGACGCACAAGTTAAGCGTGACGACTCAGCCTGGCCTATGCACGGAGGTCATGGTCCAGTCTGCGTCGAGCCCGTTTGCGAGTCCTGTCCAGATCTCCCCGAGTGTGCGGGTGTTCTAAAGCGGAGCCCACAGGAGAGATGTCACCAATGTGGCCCTTCGTGATGGGCATGGCGTTTATTCGTGCAATGAACCATGGTTGAAACAACTTGAAACGGCTCAAAAAAAGTGTTTTGGTAAGCATGGATGATAGCTTCGTATTTTCTTATTCAGTGCTGAACGTTGCGAGAGAAGGTAGATTGACAGGTAGCTCGTGGGGATTGCACGCCCGTTCAAACACGTTGGCTTTTTGTAGCTTGCAGAAGTGACACCATCCAAGCCTGTCCTAGTTCTATTTTCAAATTACCATGCGACTGAACGATCGAATCTTGCTTTCTTATCTAGGAAATCGGAGGATGCATTGATTCCCTGTTGGTTACTCTACTGTCCAAGTTGCCTTTTCTCAAATAGTCCGATCAGTCTCAACCACCAACATACTCGAATCATCAACCCGATGTGCATAGACGAGATACACACTGGATGACTCAAGCTGCCAAAGTCCGCGATGGTAGTGCTATGAGAAGCGATTATAAAGCGAACGACGCAACCTTGGCGTCAGGCTATGCTATGAAAATAGACATGGAGGTACGAGCTCTTACAGGCACACATTAGAAACAATGCAATGTAAATTGTTAACGACGTCTGCAACATTAATGACAGTCTGCTTCCTTTTCTCTTTCTTTAATCTTATTAGTAGCTTTCGATATGCTCATCAAAGATGAAAGGATGCATCATGCGAGGTCTTCATAGAGTGGGCAAGATTGCAGTAGAGGTGAATTTCGAGGTGGTACTAGTACCTGAGATGCTATTAGAGGGTAGAAAATCCAAAACCACTACACCATTGTACCAGCGCCAATAGAAATCGAACCTATTACGAATTAAATACCCTCTAACCTCATGTTCGATTGTTCGTGCCAACAAAAATAGCAGAAGAGCACAGGAAGGAAGCGCATATGAAATCCCTGGGCTTTTCACCTCAGCTATCCGGCGCCTTGACCACTTCATCCTCAGAAGGTTACGACTGCTTGTCACGACCAGCGCTACGACTCCAACATTCACGCAGACATTTGGGTACTCAATCCAATATGTTCAAGAAGAAGCCAAATGTTCCTGATGTCCTGACCCTTCCACGCTCCGTTGCTAAGCCCTCGCACAGATCAAGCCCCTTGCCCCTCTTCGCTCCTCGGACAGACGCAAAATAGCAGACCAGATAATCAGAGACTTCGACATAGAGGTGCCTGGCAATGTTGAAGAGCAAGGAGACAAAATTCACGAGGCGTCACCTGCCTTGAGCTTGGGTGGCCTACGCAACTCTCTAATGCCGGAGAACGCCCTTTCAGCCAGGTTCAGCACGACGGCAGGACCTGAGTTGAAGCAGGTTTCTGGGACGGTTTACGCTGGGACACACCCGGGAGAGGAGCAACGCATACTGTGGTTCAAAATTGAAGAGAGGCTCATCCCGACTGGTAAGCCCTAAAGTCGTCGACCTTGGATCAAAGGTAACTGTGTGATTGGCAGTCTACACACTGTGGCGGCATCCACAACTGGTACCTCTCCTCTACACCCCTGAGATTGTCTTGAAAAAGCTACGCAGCGGTGCGCCTCTTATGACGCCAGGCTTGGCTCGTGGACCGCCGTTCCCGTCCAAAGCAATTAAGGACTCCATTGTCGCCATCGCCAGCCTCGACAAGCCCAGCGTGCCTATGGTCGTGGGGATCTGCGAGATCGATGTTGCTTCTCTGCAAGAGGTGAAAGGCGCCAAAGGACATGCTGTCCGAGGGGAGCACTGGGATGGGGATGAGATCTGGGCATGGAGCCCAGCAGGCAAGCCTGGAGGAAGCGCCCCGGAACGCATTGAAGGGTGGGATGTGGATACTACTGATGCAAGCTTGAGGGGAGGCGTGGAGCACTTGACCATTGAGGACGACGACGATGATGATGCTGAGGGGGGAGTATCTCTCAATCAGGAGCCCGAGCAGCACACGAGACTCGGATCGCGGAATGACTTTGTCGAAGGTGAAGACGCTAGGCCATATGAGGTAGTGGGAGAGGAGGACAAGGAGTTATCAACTAAAGGCACGATGCCAATTTAACGAGCCAGGAAAAGTCCCAATGCTTACAGATCTCAGACATCGATGACGCTTTCTGGAAGGCCTTCATATACGGTGTCCACCACCACCGAAACACCCATAAGAGCGATCCACGTCAAGGCTTGAACTTCCCGATCAACCAGTCACTGGTCATCTCCAACTTCGTCCTGCCATACTTACCAATCTACTCGCCTGCCCAGGCGGCATCCCTGCACATCAAAAAGACAAGCTGGAAGAACGCGAAAAAATTCATCAAGGCTCTGGACAAGCAGAAGCTTCTCAAGTCCAAAGACCGTGATGGAGGCGAATGCGTTGTTCTGGACATTGACTTTGATGACGAAATCTTTACTAGCTTCAAGCCTTACAAGTTGCCAACGAAAGACACGCCTGGTGCAGAGTCCGGCGGAGGTGGTGGAGGCAAAAGTATCGCAGCAGGCGACTCTCCGAGTGACGACTCAATTGGGCAAAAGCTCCAAAAGATCAACCTATTCAGACCCAAGGAGGCGTTCTCGCCAGTCTTCGAAGCATCCAGTGCCAGTGTCAAAGCGCTCTATCTGCCCACAGAAATACGCCCGATAATTGCATCCTACATAGAATCTGAAAATCTGATATCAGACAAGAACAAGCGCTTGGTCAACCTCGACCCTATTCTAGCAAACGCAGTCTTTGACGGCAATTCCTCCCTAGACCGCGAAGTCATCGCCAAAGGCAGCGTACCTCGTGACGCTCTCATCGACCGTATGTTGCAAGCCTGCTCGCCGTTCTGGGTCATCCTTCGAAACAACGAAACAAGGGAGACGGTCAAAGCCAAGTCGGGAAATGCTCCCAAAATCCAAATCACGCTTGAGACGCGTTCCGGTAACAAGACCGTGACCAAGCTATCTGGTGTAGAGGTTTTCCACATCAACCCGCAACCTCTGGCCGAGGAATTGCAGAAAGCTTGTGCGAGCTCCACGAGCGTTGGCCAATTAATGGGCAGCAGCCCAAAGAAACCGGTTCAGGAGATCATGGTTCAGGGCCCGCAGAAAGATGCCGTGGTGAAGGCCTTAGAAAAGAGAGGCGTGAATAGACATTGGATTGAGGTCTTGGATAAAACGAAGGGGAAGAAGAAATGAGAGACAGCATAGTAAAACCCTCATGTTGGGGGCTGAAGCAGAAAATGACAACAAGTTAAAAGCGAGGTTCGATAGAATTCTCCAAATCTATGAAACCTATCTGGTGCACTGCATGTGCTTGCCAACGGCTTCTCCACATCCGCCCATAATATTAAACTCCAGTAAGCCATATCAATGAACATACTAGCGACCACAAAAGCAACGGGGAAAGATTCGGCATAAACCCCGCCTCCAGTGTCCAAACTGTCTCGCTCACGAATATGTAATGCACCTTATTGTTAATCAACTCAGGCGCCGCCGTCATCTGTGAGCACGATATTCTAGGACAGCCGGGCAGCAAGATGGCCCGTGCTTGCTGATGCGTACGTAGTCTACGCGATCAGCACACATTTTTATCGTTTGGTTTGGTATGGTTTAATTCAGTTCGTTTCGTCTGACAACGACAATGTACGCGTATTTACGGAGCCGAAGATCCCATCTGGGTAGGCATTGCCGGAAAACCCGTGTGAAAGTGCTTCTTATTGAGGTTGGCTGATTCAAGAGTACAGAGGGTTTGGAGGTGCGAATACTGATGCGTGGGTCGCGAGACCGTTGAGTAATGTGAAGTGTGGGGGTTTTTTTTCATATTTGAGATCGGCCCTCGTGCTTGACAGGGAGTAAAATATTGATGAAGGCGCTGCTGAGAAATGGGAATGTGACAGCTCAAGGGTGGTCATTCTGAGGATGGTCAAATCTGGATTCTACAGATCCTTTTCAAGAAAAGCCGTGAAGCAGAAACTAAATGAAGGGGTGTCATATAGGATATGTAATTTGTCACATTTCGAATCGCGTGACGCGAGTTCCAAAAGCGCAACAGTGGCGTTAAAAACGCGTGTCAACCAGTTACAGAATTAGGAATACTACATCAGGACACTGGCCACAACATGAGCGCTAGCAGGTCATCATCTATCAGATCCATTCTCCCGCAGAAGGACGAGAAACATGCCTTGGAAATGGTGTCCTGCAAAGAAGCAGATACCGCGCTGGTAATGAGATTAGACAAGTCGGAAGTGCCCATCCGACCCGCAGCCTCTGGGTCGTCAGCTCGTGCTTGATTGATACGTTTACAGAGCTGTGGATTGAGGAGAGAGCGTGGGTGGAGGAAGGGGGAAGGTTTGTTGAAAGTGTACGCTGAGTGTCTCATTCGCTTTTGGATACTGTGAGTCCTGCAAGGTCGAAGTGAAGTTGACATTGCCCTTTGCCAGACAGGTTTAGCATGTTACGGTAGTCTCAAAACCTCGTTCAGTTGGGAAATGATGGCTAGACATGGTATCAATCTCACACTCTCATGACCCAGGGAAAAGACATGTGCGCCCATGTGCAACCTAAGAAAGGCACAGTTAAATGACTGCTTGGGGAAATTCAACAAGAGGCAGAGCGCGAAGGATCACTCCTTGTTGATTTGCATCACTCGGAAATTTGCACCTCGAAATTAGGGGAGTTTCACGGGCAGATGTTACGTTGGGAATGGCAGACAACGAACGTTGTCATTCAATCCGCAGTCTACAGATCTGTTGTCCGTGTTTCAAGAACGGAATATGACTGATTCTACTTACTGAAGAGCCATTCAAAAGCACAGTGGGCGTTACGACAATTATCATGTAGGTCTTGTGAGATGACCCTGACAAAGCGTGTAAGATCGCAAAGCCAGAGGTCAAAAGAGCATGGGAAGTCCTGTCGAACATTCATTCTTCTCATCACCGCTTCCAACACCTCGAGATTGATTAGCTCGAGGTGCAGGTAGAAGAGCTTAGGGATGGTCGGTGGACAGCTCGGCAACGCCTCGAGTCCAAGTCCGTCTGTCCACGATGAACCGTAGTCTACGAGTTCATCTCTAACGCTTATTGGTGGGCATCCCCGTTCTTTGCATAGTGTGATAAATCGAAAGGATGAGATCAGAATAGAGCGAAGGTCTTATGGGCACGTTTAGTCATCCATGTTAAAGCTATAAACGCCAAGTCAAAGACTTATGGCTCGGCCGTCCTACACTATCTTGACGAACTGTTTACGAAAGGACGAACGCTATTCAGTGATCCCAAAAAGCTCACTGTTTAGAGCACATGGGAGATGAGATGGCAACGGCGCTCAGAGCATTTCTTTCTTTTTCTGCATTCGTCGCAAAGCTTGCAGCATGAGATTGATGAACACATGAACAGGTGTGATTGTGAGTATGGAAGTAGTGACACCATGACCGGAAGTAAGGAAATTGTCACGTGCCCACTATGATCCCCAGTGTACGAGATCATGTTATTAGTACAAAAGCCATGGTGCGCATAGCATTGTGGTGGTAGGAAGCAAGAAGGAAATGTAATGGAAGTTTTGCATAGTTCATAACTAGTCATTCTGAAGCTGTGAAAATTCCCCAGTGGATAATGAAATGTCGGCCTACTTGCCCCAGTCACTCCAGCCAATCGGGTGACTGGAAGTCAAATGCTCGAGCCGCCAAACGCCATGTTGTATCAGTCTGCGTATCTCATGACCGCGCACTCTGAGAGAGGTTGAACCTCAAAGGCCAGGATAGTCATGAGAACGTTCCAACGCTAGTGCCTGCGGACATATATGCTCAAGATGACTCGTAGTCTACGAAGACACTTGAAGCATAGGTGTGGTAACGACGTGTTATGAAGGATTTGATCGTGTAGTGCGTTGCATTGTAAATTTTGAAGGAAGAAAGAAGAAAAGAAAGAAAGAAAGAAAGGGGCCAAGGAGGAAGGGATTTTGCGTTGATCGGCATTTGATTCTGCTTAGTCACCATGGCAATGTCCGGCATGGCATTGCGTCACGCTGGAGCTTCCTCGGAGCCGGATAGCAGAGAGAAGGAAACCCCAAGACATTTTTATGAGGATAAATATACACCCCGAATAGATCCTTAACAAAAACGCAACACGAAAGCCTGAAATTCAAAAAAGTCGAAAAATAGTTAAAAACTCTATAAATAGAACAAAAGTAATAAAAAAACTAATTTTATTTATTAAAAACACAACTAGTTAACAGCGATATAATACTAAAAACCATACCATATACTTAATAGACGCGTAGTATTATAAGAAATCCAAGTATAAATCCGAGATAATCCAAGTACGCCGAACGAAGTACGTATTAAAAAATATCGTAATCATAGTTAATTTATTACTTCAATAAACCGTAGTCTTCCCATTTTTAAACGACTAGACTATAAGAGCGCAACGATATATAAAATAAATAAGTAAGTAAGTATATAACACGAAAATATATAGCTATCGAACTGCAAGAGTAAAGCAAGAGCGAAGCAGATAATATTCTTTTAATATAAAGTTAGATATTAATAACGACGATATCGATAAATAAAAAATCTAACAATAAAGTCTCTAAAGTATAAAACGAAAAAAACGTCTTTAAATAAAAAGGCAACGTCGTATAAACGACTTAATCGAATACGCTTAGTTATCTCCCTCACTTTCATACGAGAGTTAAATATATAAATTTTAAATCTCTTTAATTAAATTATTAAAAGTTTTAGACTTCCATTATAAAGAAAGAATATTATTAAAAATAAAGAATTAATACAAAGTCGAAGAACATTATCGCGCTATAGAGAAATTTAGATATCTAAATATCTTTAATAATTTTATATCTATACGAGCTCGTTCTAGAATATAATCGCGTTAATATTATTTAAAATATATAACTATAATCCTTATCTTTAAGAAAGCGTATTTAAATAATAATATTTTTAAGAGAATATCTCAGTATTTAACTTTCTAATTAAGAGTAATATAATAAATCTATTTTAAAAATTTCTTAACTTAATTTATTATATAATTTTCTAATAATATTAAAAATAATATACTATTATCTAGAATTTTCTCGATTTAGATTAATTAATTAAAGATAAATATTATAAGCGTTAGCGGAGATTATAATCTTAAATTAGCTTATATAATAATAATAAATTATTTAATTTTAATAAAAGATTTAAATACTTAATTAGCGATCTCGATAGATCATTTACCCGCGATTAATTTTAAAGAATTATATAATAGTTATAAAAGAATCGTTAAAAGTTATAAATTTTATATTTCGATTAATTATTATAGATATCTTATATAAAATAACGATTAATATAGCGATTCCGTAATTTCCTACTTAAACTCTAGAGGGGGGATATATTATAATAAGTTTACGATATAATTGGCCCCCGAAGCGAGGAACGAGTGTAGGGCTGGCCATAGGGTACCCCCCTAAGCGAGTCTGAATACTGAGACTAGGAGCCGGATAGCGGGCATGGGTGCTTCTCCGACCAACATCCCATCTTTTTCTGGGCCAATTGACCTACAACCCAGCGCTCTGTAGCTTGCCCGAGCTATTGTCGACATCCTTATTCTCCCCTCTTCCTTCTCTACGGCCTAGCGACTATGAAGATTCTTACAAAGGAAGAGGAGCAAGCTCACTACAAGTAGGCCCCCTTCAACATCACCTTGCCTCCAACATCGCTAACGATTGCAGCGAGACGCTCAAGGGTGGTGCTGTTGGTGGTACGGTCGGACTAGCTCTCGGCGTTGGAGGAGTCTTCGCAGCCGCAGCACGATACCCTGCCTTTCGACAATTGACCCTCCCTCTCCGAGCCTTCTTATGTACATCGAGCGCTACATTTGGCGGTGCGTGCGTCTCATCAATCTCCCTTCTCTGCGTTGTGTGAACTACAGAGATACTGCAATGCTATCTACATACGGGCTCGCCTGCCGGCGAAGGGCGTCTCAGTGCCTTACGCGAACGATCCTACTTTAATCTTCTCCCCCTTCAATGATCTACACACCGACTAACATGTGCTCCTCTTACAGCAATCGTAACAGCCGACCGATTCTCCCGCTCCTTCGAAGCCTCCCGCCACCCCGATGAAGGCTACCAAGATGAGGCGGCCCGCATGCGCGCCGAACAAGAAGCGAAAAAGTCATCCTTCGAGCGCTTCATGGATTTGGGCAAAGAATACCGCTATCCCATCGTCGGCACGTCATGGGTCTTAGGCATGGGTATCGCGCTAGGCGTGGTCGGTCGATCACCATATCTGTCGACGCAGCAGAAAATAGTGCAGGCTAGGGTGTACGCGCAGACGATAACGATAGCGGTGCTGTGCGCTACGGCGGTGTTTGAGGTGGGTGATAGGGGGAAAGGGGAGGGGAGATGGGAGACGGTGAAGATTGTGGATCCGAATGATCCTACGCATAAGCATCTTATCGATAAAAAGATTCATCATGAGAGATATGAAGGGGAGGATCAGTGGAGAGGTGGGTTTTCCATGCTGCTTGTGGGCTTGGGGGTAGTTACGAAGTGCGATTCACGGCTGACTTGTGATCAGATATGGTTGAGGCAGAGGAAAGGAAGATGAAAGAGAGGGAAGCGGCAGCGCATGAGCAGGAGAAGCAGCATCACAAACAGCATGCGAAGAAGAAGCCGGAGCACGAGGAGGAGAAGAACAATGAGAAGAAAGGAGGCGGAGACAAGAAGTGATGAAGTGGGCTCGATGCTTGGAGTCAGGGTCACTGTTGGATCCCACGTCCCGCAAATATACAAACGACATTCCTCGTCATCTGCTAATCGAATTCCAGCGAAGAGGCACTCATGTACATACAGCTTGGGTCAAGGCAAGTCTCATAGGAAAGCCGAACAGCGGAGAAGTGGTTTGGGAAACTTTATTGACTTTGTACCTATCAACATACACAGTCCCCTTCAGCACAATCCTATTGCACTTCACCACGCAACCCGCTTTTTCAGACAAAGTTGAGCATCAATCCCAGCAAATCTCGTACGTTTCCAACCCTCATAGCTAGCGTGTTGGAGAACCCCTGTCCCAAAGCCATCTCCCCCCGATTCCGGTCCAAGCAAGTACACCTCACTGATCACGGAGCATCCTCTGAAGCATCTCGTCCCAGCTCCCCGCATGCACGCCCCTGATTCCTCTCATTTCCCCCCCCCCCCCCCCCCCCCCCCCCCTCCCCTGGGACCCGGTTTCAAAAAGAGCCATTCTTCGTCACCGGACAGGTAGGCTTGGTGGGGGATGTGATACCGCAAGCACAATTCCGCTCGCATAGTCAGCGGACATCTATCCGAACTAGGGGTTCTGGGTGAGCGTACCGTCTCCCGCACACTGGGTTTTGACTCACGTAGGGGTTTGTACCTGAGGATTGAGCTTAGATTCGAGAGATGTGATGAAAGATGGAGAGTGAGGTTATATTTACCAGCCTAAGTTACGTTGATATTCCAAAAAACTCTTCCATCACTCGTTCATGGGCGAATTTGCTCGAATCCTGTACACCACCTACGCAAGCACTAACAACTAGCAAGGACAGTAATGATACTCCCGTTGTACGCGCTACCTGAAGGGGATGTTTCTGGAGAGTATATATGCAATTTGGAAGTCACTGCGACGGTTACTTTTCATACAATGGTCTGTGATGGGGACCTTGCTCCCTCTCTTGGTGCCTGCTTCAGATAGATTGCAGATTCAGCACGATGATGTAAATTCCACTTGTATGGTACTTCATTGCGTTCCAACTTTGACATAGCCTCTGAGACCTCAAGTCTCCCTGACGTACCACTGAAAGTTCTACCCCTTCGGATTTCACAGCAGTTCGATCAAGGCCACGGACATCATTCCTCAACAAGAAAGGAAAGACCCAGTACAGCAGTCAAAAAGCCTGCATGACACCACCTGTCACTTCGCATGTCAAGATATCGGCCAACATGGCGCCTTGCAAATACTTGGGGGGCTTTTCAGACACCTCCGGCAGCAACCGCGCCAGATCCGGGATTCAAGTTGGTCGCGAAGTCGGATAATACTCATGTTGATGCAGGACAGAACTCACATGCGACGTATGAGCAGGAGCGCCGAGCGCGACATACTGGATGCGTCGCTATGTGATAGCCGCCGGCCCTGACCTTGCGCAAGCTGAAGAAGGGACCATGAAGAAACGAGACTACAGCTTCTTTTCCCAGCAAATCCATCATGGTGCATCTCTTTAGCTCCACCTCTGCAATGTTCGCCATCATCTTAAGGGGTCTGCTCCTCGGCTCAAGTACCGTCGCATCACCTCTTCAGCTTGCTGGCCCGAATATCCTCAACGCTTCATCACTTGACAGCTCAGGCGCATTGACCTCGCACGCCTCGAACGTTTTCCAATGCTTCACTCCTTCATTCCCGCCACCAGGGCCCTTCTATCCTATCAAATACCCAGGATGCACAGATGCTGCTGATGAAATACTTGCAAACGTGCGAGGGGATGTGCCGTTGCTCTTCAGCCGCAGCGAAAGCGCAGATATCCAGCTTCCGTGGCGAGCGCGCAGCGCTAATTGTGTGATGGCTCTGGATGTGCTTAATGACGACGATGAAGACATCATTGGTATCCAAGACGCGCGGGGAATCGCTTTAGCTTTATGTAGCAATTGTGTCAAGGGGTATTACAGGTATGGTGGGAGAACGCCAGTGGGACCAAGAGGAGTGGTTTATATCTCGGTCTATGGGACCATGCCACTTTCAGTCGGCGCCGCAAGCCCAGTGGCACCTCAACCGTCTCACGTCGTTTCTACGCGAATCGAGCGTAGAGATCCAGGCCTGCTCGATGCCCCATCACTTGCCATCACTGGTATACCCATTCTAAACACTTCCAATGCGGACAAAGGGGAATGTTTCAGCGAATCTGGTCCATTGGCCCGCAAACCTCTCTACCCAGTCAAGTCACTGGACTGCATGAACGCCGCCGACGAGATGATGAAAAACAGGCGAGCTCGTAACTGGATGACATTCGGCCGGAGAGCTGGCATGGACTTCAAACTTCCTTGGACAGCGCGGAGCAAATCTTGTGTTGTCACCGTGGATGCCCTCAACGATGTCGACTTTGACACAATCGTGCTCTTCGAAGTATACCTAACGGCATTGAACCGAATCGGAGAATGCACGACGGGCAAAAACATCTTTGGCGGGAGCAAGGTAGTGGGACCAAAGAACGTGATGTACGTTTTTGTTTTTGGGATTGGATCGCCGCTTCAAGTGTCCGCACCCGCTTCGCCTGCACCCACTCACGTCGTTGCTCGAGCGCAAATCGAAAACAGCGAGCTGAGCCTGCTAAAGCCGCAGGCCACCGAACCACTGAACGTGACGACCGCACCGACGACAAACGCCTCCACTCTCCGCGGCGTACCGGAATGCTTCGACCCACCCTCCCCCCGCGAGCATTCCGTCCCCATCTCGAACTTCGCCGACTGCGAAGCAGCCACGACAGAGATAGCGGGTTCCCGACCCCCGACCCAAACCTACATCTTCAGCCGGAGGCCCAGCGCGGACCCGGACCACTACCAGCTCCCCGCGACGTTCCGGACCGGAACCTGCGCGGTCCATCTGGACATGGAGTACGCGGACGACGAAGACTCGGTGAGGTTGTCTTACGTCGAGAGTACGGCGTGGGTGCTGGCGCGCAAGTGCTCGGGCTTGGAGAACCCGCAGGAGAAATGGGGCGGGACGATGACGGTGAGTGTGGGCGCGAAGGATCTGATCAGGGTGTCGGTGTACGGGGTGTTACCGGGCCCACTGGACAAGCCTTCGCCGTCTCCGGTCGCACCTTTGCTTGGGAGCGAATAATAGAACCTTTGTAAAGCAGAATCTCACTAAATTCCCCTTTTCGGTCCCCCAGCATACGCATTTCCAACGCGCGAACATGTGCCAACAAACGCCACCGCCCTCCCCGCGCCCTGTATCCAACCCATCGTACCCCCCCCACCCCCTCCTCAACGCCCACTCCCCACCACTGACCCCTCACAACCCCAACGGATTCCCCGCCGTCCCCTTCCCCCCCGCACCCCCCATACTCCCACCCCCCACAACGGCCTTCTTCCCCCCATAGCTACCACCACTCACACCCAACGGATTACTCGCCGTCTGCGCCCTCGGACCCTCCGCCTTCGACCAATCCTTGACCGCGTTGCCGTAATTGGATGCGGAGCCGCCGGCGCTGTTGGACGCGTTTGTGACGCTGGGTCGGTGTCAGGCTTACATGGTCGAGAGGAGGTGAAGGGGGGAAGGAAGGGATGGAAGGAAGGAAGCGTGTCGTGGAGAGCGGGAGGAAGGGTACATACCTGTCGCCAACACCGCGCCCAGTGCCCGAGACGCTCTTGCCAGCCGCGTCGACGACGCCGCCCGCGTAGTTGCCTGCGGTGGCGATGCCGTTGTTGACGGCGCGGGAGATGAAATTGTCGTTCGGGGCCATGGTTGGTGGGTGGGTATGAGCCTCTCTCTGCAGGAGTGTCTTGTGGAGTGGGCTGCAGCGGGTGAACGTCACGGTACATAGGTGCGCCAGTGTTAGCGTGTCTGCTTTCTAAGGGTCTTCCTGGCCTTCTTCATCCACCATCACCTTAGATCAGCCATCAAACTACCGGTACTGCAGCTTTTGTCTACAAGCCACCTTATAGATACCGTCTTAGCGGGTGATCCTCCGTGTACAGCCCCATGCCTACTCATTGTCCATCCCAAACAACAGCAGCATCATCCCATGGAGGTACATCCTAATCTAAATGCATTCATTAAGCGAGCAAGTATCTTGCCCTCTACAGAGATGGACGGCTGATGAAAAATTTACGGTACGGTCTTGGACGGGTGACACACCATTGACATGTTCGGCTTCTCTCTTTGGGACCGAGGCTAGAGCGTGATGCACAAGTCTTGGGAAGGTATGGTTTGGTCGCTACTGCATCAAATTCTCGCGCCACATAAGCAAGTAATTCCTATCGTATTTCCTGAGATCACGGTGAAGATCCTATGAACTGTTAAGAGACGAAGAATGTGGTATAAGCTCCTGTCTCATAGGGCTGCTATGAATATCCGAGAGCCAAGGTCGGACAACTGGAGAGTGGTCGCGACGATTTTCATACAGCACTTGCACTCTTCCAAGCAAGTCTCGGAAATCGAAGATGTGCTAGCATCACTGAAAAGGGTCTCAGAGTTCAACGCAAAGTTTTTACGATAGTAATTGAGAGAGAAAGCAAAATCCCTGGCGATAATCAACGTTCAAACCCTCCCACCGATGGAATTTTCAAGACCTAGGTTACAAGATCGAGTGCCATGAGGGGACCCATCCTAGCCAGTCTATCCTCACTCACACAGTTCTGTTTCTTCGGAATTATTTCTCACATCTTCATCTCAGCAACGGCTCCTGTCCAATGACCCCAAACTGAAATCACCGACATCGCCGTCCGCTCCTTTACTCGGAAGTCGCAAGCCCAGTCAAGTCTACCTAGATTCTCAGGATGTCAAAAAATTGACGAAGGACACGTAACGCCAGGTCCTTCATTCCGAGTGATGGAGTCGACATATACAGCTATGTTGTGAGGCCCTTAGGAATGAATCATGATCATGTATGCCCGCCGTGTCGAGTCGAGGCCCCGAAAGCGCGTTTGGTATCCACCGTCAAGTTACGCAGTAAGAATTGGCAGCCGGTAAAAGCCAAATCCATTGCTGGGCCTCCATTCAATAGGCTGTGCATGTCGTGGCTGTCTACGAAAAGCTCTGGGCATTGTGTGAAGGATCGTCAGGCCTACTGCTAGGGGTCATTGGGAAGAGTTTTAGCTGTAACACTCATGTACGCACAGTGCGGAAGGCGTTCATGTATAGCTGGTTTGTGATTCGCGTGGGTTTCATCTACGTGGAGGTCTTGTTGGTACGCAGAGGAAGTGGTGAAGCTTGAGACAACCCGTAGCCGTCAGTGCGAGGGGTTATTGGGATATCTCGTTTTGGAACTAGAGACGCAAAGGGTAAATCTAGGAGTTCGAGTATCGCCAGCAACTACTACAGAATTGCGATAACATTGGAAGCGTAACCAATGACCAGTGGTGCGGGGCTTTCTTAACGGTATCACTGTCCATAGTCCACGTTTTTTGGACGGTTTCACAATCTTTGGGTATTGCGACAAGTGAGTGTCCTCACACAGCGCCGAGTTCAAAGAGGTCCTGATTGATACTGCAGAGGAAGTGGTGAAGCTTTCATAAATCTCAAGCGACTTTGTACGCTGTGTATACGCTCTTTTTGGGCCAGGATTGAAGACTTGGTCGGGACTTTTCCGACAACATTAAATCTTCTCGACTAGGCCACGCTGATTCGGGACTCTCCAACAGAGCGATGATCCATTCGAAAGGACTGCCAAATTGCACACTGCAATAGCTCGGTCTCGGAAATCAGAAGAAACAACACGTCGAAGCGATCAAGGAAAAGGGGATCCAACCATCGGCACTAGAGAAAGGAGGAAGCTACACTGTTTTCAATCAACGTCCGATGAAGAAGGAAGTTGTACTACACTGCGTCCAAAATGTCCTGTATCTGCCGAACCTGCCCGACAAGTATAAAGCGAAACTTGGCAGCGCTGTATGCTTAAATGCTACAGGTAGCTAAAACCGTTAGGCGTACAGGGTGATCAAAGCCTCAGCGGACCGTGCGTCGCTTTCGCAGCGGCAGGATCTTGATAATAAGAGAATGGATGTGTTGGTTGTCCCATTCATGAAAAACACGCGTCACATGCAGACATAGGGGCCCACACAGAGTGTAAATAGTGGTTGGGCCGTCTGACGACGGGGATAGCAAGCCTGAACAGGCATATTTCTCGTACCCCAGCGCAAGGAAATTCCCATGTCTATGGCATAGACCTGGAGTGAAATGGTAGCTAGCTATGTACAGGTGTGGGTAGGTCGGACAAAAAGTAGGCAATGGCTCTGAAAGAGATGAAATCGAATGAAGAGCCATTGACAGGTGCAAAACAGGTGGCTCTATGCTCGTACTGGATACCTGTCTCCCACCCCTTGCAGGGGTCCCGACAATGCCCTGAAACAGGGGCTTATCATGTGACCCACTATCACTGTGGCGAGTAAAGGCCAGGTCGTAACTGTGGCGGACCTGGGATGGGTGGACTTTGCGAGGACAAGGGCGCTGGACGTGGGCGAAGAACCGCGGTCGTGGGATAGAGCGCTTTGGTATAGGAATGGGCGGTGTCGTGTATTCACAAACCTCTTCTCTGCGGGAAATAGACTTGGGCCTTTTGATACACCAGCTCGCTCACACCTTCCCCTCCCATTACCATCTCAAGTCCCTGCTCTTATTCTGACCCATGACTTGGACTCTGTCTTGAAGATTCAACTTCAGGTCATAGTCAAGGTCTCTTCCAATATGATTTCGATCTGAGTTGACCCCCGCTGTAGTCTTTGGCTTGAGATTAATCTAAACTCGTGGAACGTGTTGACCCTTGGCAGATGGTTAGCGTATGCAAGCCCGCTTTTTGTGAAAGGACAATTGATACCATTACAGTATACTAGCTGAAATGGGAAACAACACTCTGACGTAGATCACTTCAATGACATTTTACTACTAGAGATCCACATCCTCTCAGCATGCTAACGCTGATTACTGAGGAGTCCGCGCAATAGACATGTTGTTAACAAAAAACGGCACAAGAGAACAGCAGCAGCGCCGTAGAAAAACGCGCCTTAAAGCGTCGAGCGACTAGCATCCAATTCCGCATCTATTCGGCCAACAGACAGTTCAAGATGTCTCTGATGGGCGTCCAACTCTCCCATAATCTTCTCCCCCTTCACAAAGGTAGCCGGCGTCTGGGACGCTGCTTGGGACCTTCTGCGGTCTGAGTTCGTCTTCTTCCAAATCAGAAAGCCAACGAGACATATCATTGCGATACCGAATGGTATGCCAACTCCCAGACCAATTGCGGCTGCTAGGTGAGGATTGGGATAGGATGTTTTTGATGGCCCTGTTATTGTTAAAGCTGACGGCGTGGTTGAGGTGGTCATTGACCCGTGGGTGGATGCGGCCTGAAGTTTCGAGGGGGTAGGAGAGCCCGACGAGGTGGTGGAAAGAGCTTGCAGGTTCCATGTCATCGTTTGAGAGATCTCCCCAAGGTCGTGAACGACGTTGAATATCGCACTGTCGTACTTTTGCTGGATTCCATCGTTGGTGTTGTAATTGATATTGAATTGTCCAAGAAAATCTGAAGTGGTACCAACGTCTAGAGCGACACTTTTCGAGCCATTTGCCGGCACGGCTTCTATCACACCACCTATGGAACAAGGGAACGTTTCATTAGTCTTCGCTGTTAATCACTGACATCGACCCTGGATTGTAGCGGTGGATTGTGGGGAGGAGAGATAATATACGACATACTCAACGTCCAATTTGCCGGGGCATCCGTGATATAGTACCATAGGGTAAGAACCCCCTGGGTAGCGTAAAAATCATCGCTCACCCAAGAAGCCACTATACTGTCTCTGAAGTCGAATTTGAGGTTGCTGTTTTGAGGAGGATAACTAAAGTTCCCTGATACTGCGTTCATGTTGGCTAGGGAACAGGCTGGACGATTGACGCGGATCTTGGGCTAAGTGTGTTCCAAACACAACCAGCGATTGGAGATTACGCTGATGATGATTTCATCATACGAATAGTCCACAAGACTGTAATTGCAAAGTGGGTGCAGTCGATCTGATCGGCGAGTTGGTGTATACCTGATTCAGAATTTCCAAGAAATTCAAGGCAGCTGGGGAAAGATGAGAGAATCATTGATGGTAGGATCCTCAATCTGACTAGGCTGCGCACTGAAACCAGCAGCTGACCGCATTAAATGGAACTCGAGGCGTCGCTCAGCCTCGTTCGGTAGCATTGCCATCGATCCAATGGTGGCTACATGAAATTAGGCAAGGCACTGTCGTTCTGCCGACTACTCAAGTGCTGGGACTGGAGCACCCTTCATGCAAAAGACGTCTTCTGGTACGAGGCGATATCCAAAGGCCCGACAAGGCGGAGATGCCGAAAGGAGGTTACTCGAAGCGAACTGTAACGGCCGAATGAATGGGAACCGGACAATGATGCCACATCATCTAATCATCCGCGAGCTAGGGCCATGAGCAACTTTGCAGATTAAGACTTACAGCAAAAGCCTTGGGAACGTGAAGGTTGCAAAAACCCCTTTTCCTGAGGCTGTATTCGAAGCACAGCTTATCAGTTAATGCAACACAGGGTTAGATCATCATGCGTTAAGGTAGGCACTACTCATATCTTGTATGGCACCAGTACCGCCAAATTCAAGGAGAAGGAAATAGGGGCTCTTCATTCCGGTCTTACTCGTGGGGTCATTTGATTCGACCGAACACTCTCCGCGCTTGCGCACGTAAGCCCGACGTGCATAACGACTCCCCGTTCAGAAAACGGACATTAGTCCCTGATCCGTGTCGAATCCTTTCATCTACCTAGGCACAGGCGGGGACTCTTCCGTGGGTTGAATTCTAGGATCCAGATGATAGTCGTATTGGCGCTTCATCTAGAGCAGATACTGCGAATTCCTGTGAAGAACATGTGAATACTGGGCGGATTGGCCTGGAGTTCTGTATCGGCTGCCCAATCGACCAAACGCAGTGTTGAGGAAGCACTGCCGTAAAGGATGGCGTACTGCGGCTCACGAGGCGTCTTTTCGTCCGTTAATTATTGCTAATTTTGAAGCGCCTCAAACGTGACCTCACAACGTTCATATGCATCTAGTGACTAGCTGCATCCCAGCCTTATGCAATGGACGGCGGTAATTGCCTCGAGAGGTCAAAAGCTTCTCATCGAAAGATGCGTACCTAGATTTTGTTAGCCTTATTATGGCTTATATGTTCTACCGCAGATCTTGCTGGCTCAGCCCCCGAGCTGACTTGGGTCAGGTGAGACGTAGAACAGGACTACTCGTTCCATAGAAACGGTGCCCAGACTCGGAAATTTCTCGTTCACAAGACTCATAGTAGGGTGCTATGAATGTTCGCATATGTTCATGGATAGCGTACCCTTCCATGGATGAAGACCGTGGACGAGTGGCGTCGAAGAGCTGGCTAACAGATACTTCACGTGACCCTGGTCTTAGCGCCGATCGCGTTGTCGAATTGTGTGAAACATGAGGTAGTCTGAACCTCCTCCCTTCTCTTCTCCAACTTTCAGACCCACCTAGCGGTCCTTAGGACTCTCAATAATACCCCCTGGCAGTCATCTAATTGTCCATCCAAATTCCTGGCTTCCCACCGTGCCCCACTGCATCTCCACAGCTCTACACCTACCATATACGCTTACTTATATACTGCCGATTTGGCATACCTGCAACCCAGTGTGTTGACCCCTGCCCCGGATTGTGAAATCTAGCACCCTTGCTTATTGAGAGTTGGATTCTGTGAAGTATCTTGACTACAGGAAAAGAAAGCACGGTCATTGATGCGTTTTAAGCGCCCTGCTAATACAGAATGTTAAACGTCAATCAACTTGAGATGCTGGGATTTAGGATACACATATTACAATAAGCGGTTGTTAGGGCACTTACTCAAGGACTTGTGTAGCACCATCGCGCGAACACTGCGCCCGCTAGATTTGTGACCAAATCCTCCAAACGTTGCATCTTATTGCTGACAAGGCACATGAGCCACTATGCAGAGATGCTTGTTCTCTCCGCAAAGAGTTCACGAATCGCGGACTCTTTCCTACCCTTCGGGAAGATCGCATTACGAGATTCGCAAGTCGCCAGCATTCCTAACGCGCGCTGAGAATCAAGGCGGGAATGGGAGGGTACTCCTGGTTTGGAGCTGCCAAGCTGAGAATGACTTAACAAGAAATGGAGGAGCAATATCGGCTATTTCATCTGGGGCGGGGACTAGGCAAGTCATCCACTACTTGCGGACAGATGAAGGGGTCAGCATGAGCTACGCTGCGAGTGAGTCCCGGACAGCTCTTCATCCTTTGAGGGAGAGTCCATAAGCACTGCAATAGTCAAGCAGATAACTTTCCGCCCTTCTGCAGACCGTGATTCTGTGCGTTCGTCAAATAAGACTTGCCTTTCTTGACGGCACCACCGGGGCCATGTGTTGACGGAGTCCCCACCAACCGCTCTGTAGCAGCTGGGTGTTCAAAAATCATAATACCGTGCCAAGATCACTCGAAGACGACTAATCGGACGCTCATTCCCATTTCGCAAGGGAAAGTGTGTTTGGCTACACGCCGATGCACATGCCTAACGCAATCTTCTTAATCCTTGTGGTAGCCTATACAAATTGAAACGTCTAAGTGCCTTCGACTTCTGGGATGCAAGTCATCTCGTGCGTACAACATAAACATCAAGTCGCCTCCCCATCGCGAAGGCAAATCTACCATCAACTCCTCCCCTGCCCACCTTAGCCTGCAACACTACACTGCCTGCGATCCCAAAGTAGGTCTAGCCTAGAGACCCATCTATGTCACAGCAGAATGCACGCCTGGCCAGACTCCATTCCGAAAGCTGGTGCCCTGTTTTCGTTCCAGTAACGACGGCCCAGCATACTGGAAAACACAAGAGTTGGCACACTATCTTTGCCTAAACTGGGATTCTTTTTCGCCAATCACGGTCTCATGGCGTTATGACTATTGGTGCTCGGCATCCCGAGCGCTCCACCAGGCTCCACCGAAATGAGAGCCAGAATTCGACTCCTAGCTTACAAGTTCAACGATAACACCAACATCTCGAATCGGCATTATCCTAGCCAACTTCTCTCAGAAAAAGTGGCGCCCCATTCATGTTCTGACAGCGGTAGAACCGAAAACTTCAGCACCGATCTCAATGCCTTGTATATGGGATTCACCATCGCAGCGGGAAAAGATGGGAACGCTACTTTTGGTACCATTGCCTTTACCACCGTAGAAGCCCCTTAACTGTAATATGGCTCCAAAGCACCATAGACGCTACAGGTGTCGGAGGGGCACAAAGGTGGTGAGTCAAGGCAAAGGCACGCTGCAAACTTCTTGCAGTCTGGCCTCTGTACCAAATCTCCTAATCTTCCTCTGGAGCCCTAATTCACAGAGGCTCAACCTCTCCAGCCTGATGTCTTCTGCAAACACAAAGTTCTCAAACTTTTGGATGATGTCTTTGGTCTCAAACAGTGGTGGACCTGGTTCTCGAAGTTTGCCGGGTTGTCTGGGGTCTCGAATGGCCTCACGCGGTCTGATCAAAGCGTGCATGGTACTCAGGAGGACAACATAATGGTCAGGACCTGTTTCTCTATATCCAGCGACCTGAAAGCCTGCGACGTCAAAAGACTGCCGTATCTCATTGAGCAAGGGCCCGAGGTGAAACGTGCAATCAGTATAGCAGACTTGAAGACGCCAGTCCAAGGTTCCACGGCTTGCGGTAGGTCTACCTCGAAGACCCGACAGAGTGATGGTCAATGAAGGTGATCTCGAATCGATCGAAGAAACGTGGGTAGAGCTACTTTGGTCGACTGCGGGCGTTTTTTATTGCACTTCGTGTACGCCATGTGTATCACCTGAGACCCCATTTAATGGGCGTCGGAGCGACTATGGTCACGTGGCATTGGCCACTATAATAGACTATGGTAGTAGGCTATTTGAGTGGTAGTGGTAGTCTAAAAGGTGAAAGTTTTTAATGGCTTAATGTAGTTTAATAAATTTTTTTTTTTCTTTTTTACCTTTTTTTTTTTTTATAAGTAAACCTATCTATGTCGGATTTATCGGATTTATAATCGGCGCATAATACCTGCAACTTCCCTTCTTCATTCGCTCGGGGATCAGACGCTACGTGATTACTCCTTCATTAAAAAACCGAAGCCTTGAATTTAGATACCAGGCAATGGTTAAGCGAGATATATAGGAACTTTACCAGTTACCATGGTAGTTCTAGAATTACGATATTGAAGAAGATGAAGCTATTCACTACTATTCTTGATGGGGTGTGTGCGATTTTCTCAGCGCCAAGGATTCAGGATCTTTTGTGCAGAGACGCTAATGTTCATGCATTAAGCTTGCATTAAATATGCACGACCTTGCATGATGTCTTACTTGACCTCAACATCAACAGCATCCATTTCCACTCGACGGCCCTTGGCGTTCTTTCAATACAGAAATACCTTAGCGCTGGATTCTGATTGTACACTGACACTGCGTGGGTCGACATCACTCACATACTCGACAGGTGTTTATCTACAGCACCGCCACCACTCCCACTCTCAATCCCTAATACGCACACGCAGAACCCGTCCTCCTGGTCAGACAAATCTTGGTGCCTGGCAACTTGAGGCATCACCGTAAAGAAGGAACGCGAATTACGTAGATTGGTTTTGTCCCTTTGTCAGGCTGAATTTCGGTCACGGCAGACAACACCTCATAACCACGTCAATTAAATTCACTCGCAAAACAGCCACCTCTGACGGGCATTGGAGCAACAGTATTCGATCACAATACAGTCAAGCACGTTGCCGAATACCGTGTCATGACAGTTCAGACGTCACGACACCAGAGGGTCAAATCTTCGACCTGTCTTTATCAATCCACAAACACCTTATCCTACACTCAATCCCACGCCGTGATGGGGAACACACCCAGCTTCCTGCAAGGTGATAGCATTGGTTCCGTGCCTGGAACAAGCGTATCCATGCTTCATGGCCTAGCCTATCCTGTCGATGAAGGAAACGGAGCGCTGCCCGATGACGGACTGCGGTTTTTTCCCTTCTTCAAGCTCCCACTAGAACTTCGTCGAGAAGTCTACAACTATGTTCTAATCGAGGACAAGCAGCCGTTGCGCCTTGTAAAGAGAACGAAGGCCGACGGAAAGTCCAAGAACGATTCCATTGCCCTCTTAACAACAAGTCGCCAAGCCAATCTCGAAGCTTACCCAATCTTCCTTTCACTCAACACATTCGAGATCTGCGGCACCAACAGCCATTGGCAATGGTTGAAAAAGCTCGGCCCTGACGGTCAAAAGGCGCTTCGAAACGTTGTTTTCTCCACTGGCTCACTATCATACAATCACAGCCATTTTCGCACCTTCAACATACTGGCCGGATGTCCCAAGATATCGTTAACCATCAACGTTCATTTCGACCAACTCTTAAATCTGTACCGCATGGGTATCTTCCGCTATCTACATGGATTCTCTCGGGCAACTTGCGCTCGGACGACTGTTGAAGCAAATGGAGACTTGGATGCAAGATGCTCAAAGCATGGAAGTGGATGGCGTTTACTTATACCTTGCGAGGATTCTTGGAGCGAATATGCAGGCAAGCGTGTTCAGGTGCTGCTGGAACAATCGTTGTCGGCATGCCCAAAGAACTGTAAGGTGCATAAAGCGAGGACGGAACCACATTCTGCAAGCGTTGTACATTTCATGTATGGCAACGGGTGTCCGGTTTGCTATGCTCGTCTTAGTAGTGGGCGTTAGACCCCTCAAGTCTTGCCCAGATCGATACATTGTACATGAAAAGATCATTTTCACAGGCGCAGCGATCTACTTTCCATGACTGTGCTTGATGATCAATATATTGAGAAAGTTGTTACTCATCACACATTCATTCATTCGTTCTTCCAGTGTGGACAGTCACGCCCCTGCCACGCCTGTTAAACTTTCAGTGTTGCTCGCCCGGTCGGCTGCCTGCCGAACTCCCAAGGCCAAGCAGACCTCTATGGCTCCGGAAGTAGACCCGGATCTACTTCCCTGACAAATCACCACTTCAAGAAGAACAATTTTTCCACGTCCGACATCAACTCACTCGTCTTGCTTCCGCCACCCTCGATTCTGCCTCACGCTCCAAGGCACCGCGCAACAAACCCAAAGTACTCTTCACATTTCCATCTTTCCGAATCTTTTGCTCCGAATTCATCTTAGCCGCTCTGAAGTACCCCCAAGAGGCAGCCTCGCATGGTTGCACGCTAGCTGGAAGGGTATTAGCTACCTGTAAAGTACAGTCTGCTTTAGCATCTGGTTTTGGGATCACGGATTTAAGAGTGGCCTTATCCATCTTAAGTCTACTGCAAATTTCGTGCATTCTTCTTCGTAAGACGTCCGATTCATGGCCACTTCTTTCGTCGAGTCGAGTTGGTCTTCTCGATCTCCGCCTTGTTGATTGACCAGCTCCACATCTCCTTCCGAGCCAGCAGAGTCGTGGCAACCTGCTACAGAAACTCTCGACATTTCCCGCTGAGTGACGCACCCAGCAAGATATCTCCTTCCCCGTCTCGCGCCAAGCAAAAAGAAGTCAACAAAAACGCGGCCATGATTCCATCTCCGAGATCTCGTCCCGAATGAGAAGATGATGGTACACCTCTCGGCGAAGTTCTGGGGGGGGGGGTTTTGAGGAACGGAAGGAGGTCATTTCGCAAATCGTATGTGTGATGGTGAATGATGTAAGAGGCGAGGATTGAAAAACTATGGAGAAGATGTGAAACGCATTGCATCTGTTGTGTTGTGAATGCCCAACTGGTCTGTGACATTCAGCTTCGCGTTGCATACTAACACGAATTTCAATCAAGTAGCCTAGAACCTCTGACACCTCGACCACGTGTTCCTCCTACGAGCCTCCACTGATGGTTTTGCGAACTCCAAGTAGGAGAGAAATAAGGTCCAGCATTGAGCCAAGGTAGCTCAGAGCTAGTTTAACACGGCGGCGTTGTGGTTCATTACCAGCCATATGCCGCTGGACTGTCTTCCTTGAGACTCGATTGCCAGAAACCCCCTACAAGCATAGCATCCGCCAGCACACTTTCAGATACTCGTTTGATTGCGCCATATCCTCCAATAAATCGACAGTCTTAGTACGGAAGTACCCATTACCACCACCGCCACCACCATCGCTTTCCCCATGTTTCCCGCAAAAGAATCTCCACGCCTCTACCTACATTCCCAGAGCCGTTTGTAGAGTCCGAGAATTGCAAGTTGCCGTCTTCGCTTTGGATATTAATGCTCTTCACTTCGTCAGTTTATAAACGTCACTGACCTGTACAACGCGGAATAAGCGCGCATTATATAACACTCCACAGATGCATCAATCAACAAAGAGCTTCTCATTCCAAGTGTATATGCAGGAATCTGCGCCCATTTGTTGTGCACTACTACTTTCTGCCCTATGGCTGAAGACCATAAACCTTCTGACAGGTCGTCCGCGACCATCTTTGAGGTCTGCATAGATAGAACCATGGTCAATGCCCGCAAACATGCTTGACGTCAACCTTTGTAAAATCCAGCCAGCCTCTCCCATTCAGTAAGCAAGGAAGCAACGCGTCGGAGCCTTCGAGAAGTTATTCAAAAGATATCCACCGTTCAGCCGTTCAGTCATCCCACATAAAACCTTTGCTCAGTGTTGCATATATAATTCCTATGGATGATCAGTCGTCACGTCGCTTGCCCCATCGGTTCCAGTTCCGTCAACTCTTCCTCGTCATTTGATTGTCTGGGGCTGTTAACCTGGTCCTTCGACTCATGTGTATGTAGCTTCATATTTACAAACATAGCAAACAAGCCAAGATCATAGCAGATCCGCAAAGCTCCCGCAACCACGAAAGCGATCCAGAATCTATCATTACCGGCGAGTAAGCCGGTAACACTAGGACCAACCGCCGAAGCCAATGTCCTTAACATGCTTGTAATTCCCATGACTGCTGTACGCTCCTCAGGTTTCACTACGGCTGCTATAAAGGCTGTTCTTGGCGCCTGATCCATATTGTTCAGACCCGTGCGAATGAAAAACAGAGTCACAGTCAGAGGGACTCCCTGAGGAATAGGGAAGAGGAGAACAGCCGTGGAGGACGGAAGATGTGTGAAAACCATGGTGTTAATAAGACCAAGGTGTCGAGCAAGGGGCCCGGCGAAGACCGTGGAGCAGGAAGAGAGTAAATAGCTTGCAGATGTTATGTCTCCAAGGGTTGACTTTGATAGATGGAATTTTCGGTCGATGTAATAATAGGTCAAGGATAACGAAACCATTCCGTCGGCCAGGGAATCGATAGTCAAGAGAAACCATAGTTTGTACATAATCAAACGAGTCTCTGACGATATCTGAGCAAACAGAATTTTCTTCTGAGGTGTTTCCGGCTTGTGGACCGGAGCCGAATTCAGGTCCTGGTTGTCCTCATCATTGTCCTCATCCGCAGCTTCAGCCCCTTGCTGTCTCTCGTCAAGCAACCTCTCAGACGCCTCAGCTTCCGGAGGCGTCTCTGCAACTTCGCACTTGTCGCTCATTAATAGCGTGACGATTATAGTCACTATCCCCATAACTATGTACAGCCAGAATATCGCATGATACGCATTCGTTATTGTCCAACCGTTGAGCTTTCGTAAGAAATCAACAGCGCGTCCAGAAAACTCGGTACCAGCAGCCGACCCAAGGCTCGAGACTGTCACATACCAGGACAGCACATCCGAGCGTGTCTTAGGCGTAGTGAGATGGGATATCGTCGACTCTTCGATCGCACGGAAGGGCCCGAAATCACCACCAGTCGCGCTGATAACACCAACCACGGCAGCAACGAGGAGGATCCAAAAATTCTCGGAAATGGCAAACACTGCCCCGGATAATACCATCAAGGAAGCGCCGGCCAAGAGGATGCGGCGCCGGCCGACTCTGTCCGCCACCAGAGTCATAAAAAGAGAGAGGAGAACGTCTCCGAGGAGGGTCAGGGTCATGAACAGCCCAATCTGGAAGTCTGAGAACTGAAGAGAGGAGAAGAAGAGAGCCATGATAAGGGAATTCGCTCCGTAGGCGAACATGCGGCAGGATCGTCCGAGGATAACGAGCCACGCATCGCGGCCGGTGTGGTAGACAGAGGCGATGCCGAATTCATTGTAGAACCATTTGATGGGCATGAAAAGGGAAGACATTCTCCGCCACTAGAGGTCTGTGATATGGGTTAATCAGAAGTGTCACTAGGATGGTTTCGTTGGGCTTAGAAGACGCTACTCAAGCGTCTTAAAAGAAATAGGAAAGGGTGCCGACCACCGATAGCTGCAGCATCTGACAAGGATGCTCGCTCTGCCATGGCTAAATTTCGGGGCTTTGTACAGCGTTCGATTAATGAGGTGTAGAGTTCGAAGAAACGCAGCTTGGTCACGGATGGAAGTCCTGGATAGCGCTAGTAGAGCCCTAACCCTACTCTCGGAAGGTGGCCCCGTAGTGGAGGACCTAGAACTACCTCCTGGGAAGCGGGAGAAGAGGAACCTGCGTTGTGCGCGACTCAGGTCGAGGGCAATATCAGCTCCACATTCTATGCCCTAGAGCACCTCTTTGAAAGGGCCGCTTGCAAGCGCATGCCCCCAGCTAGAGTCGCCGATGGACGTCTCCCAAATGAGACCGACATGGAGACACGGGACTCATGCACGGAGGTGTCGAGGGCATTTCGTCGTGTTTGCCAAGAAGACCTCCTGTTCGCTGGAGGCTCAATCTTGGAACCCTCCGACGCCTATCAAGGCTGCGATGATGCGGATAGTATCCCTGACTGGTTCGAGAAGTACGACGTCACCACCGGAACCCACTCACAGGTTACATGGAAGGGAGGCAGTGGATTCCGTGACAACGGAAGCGAGTCGTTGAAGGTAGCAATTGGGTCCGAACTCAGCAAGAAAAGTCTTCTAGAGGAGTTGGCGTTCAGATTCGCCAAGGTCTAATCTTCTACACATGCATTTTTGCAGGGTTCCGAGTGCAAATGCTCAACTGTTCTCGCTGCTAGATAGATTTTTCTAGAGCAATCCATGGAGAGTAAATCCCATTTCCTCCCATTTCCTCGAGACGCCGGCCCCTGATCAACGAAATGGACCTAGACATTGCGAACGCCGAGTCCACGCTGTAAACATTATCCTGAGATGCACAACCCTAGCTTCTGCTCCACCAAAGCCAACACCTTAGACCTCCAAAACCTGAGATCCTATTGGGAGAACGAACTCAACAAACGACCTCCATTCGAGCAAACACCATGGCCTCAAACTCATCCTAACATCCCAAACATTTACAAAGAATACATCATTACCACCCACCTAGCGACTCAGCCCAGCCTTGCACCGCAAGCCCCAAATCCCCCAGCAAGCTCACCTACAATCGGAGACAACCTCTCAAAAGCACCATTGAGAGTTTCAGGAAAGCAGCACGATGCCATTGATGACAAAATTTTGCATCCATAATGTAGTCCGTCACCCCACGTCTACCCAGCCTCGACTTCACCTCCCTACCTTACTAAACAAAGAAGACAGCGCCGCCGCTCTCCC
This sequence comes from Letharia columbiana, assembly GCF_014066305.1. NCBI lineage: Eukaryota > Fungi > Ascomycota > Lecanoromycetes > Lecanorales > Parmeliaceae > Letharia > Letharia columbiana. Next base: position 17,951 of record NW_023501150.1, on the reverse strand, counting down.
GTCGCGCGATCCGATCTGGGTGGGTGTCAAAAGGAATTGATACCGGTACCATACACCCACTTTTGATACATTGACCCCCAAACCCCCCTCCCCAACAAATCCGGGTGCTGTCTCCGGGCCGAGTGGTCAGACCGGGCGCAGTCTCGGGGTGTCTCAAAGGCCGTACGTATATCTTGCTATCTGCGGGGTGCATTATTCGCGAAGATCATTCTCGCATTACTTCGGAGGGGTCGCTTGTATGCACTCGTTCGTTTACTCTTTCGGTGCGTTGTATCTTGAAGTAGACTAGCCCTTCCGGGTTGACAGGGTTGTTGGTTATGATCAATAGACATTTATGTTGATCAGGAAGAGGCTATTGAGAACAGAAAGTAGAGTAAGTCGAGACTTACACCTATCGTACCTGAAAATTTGAGCCTAGTCGTGCCGGGATGCGGAGAGGGTGTATATGTACCACGTCAATTTACAATGTAACACATTTGTATACTTACCTCGGTAGATAGATAGATCAGCCGGGTGATTTACGTACATACAATCCACCTACTGTCGTTGCAATACGCCATTGTCCCGTGACATGCTCCATGTGTACATACAACATGCGACCTCGAGTGCCTACAGTGGTTCAAGAGATTGGGTGAATGGAGTGTGGCTGGATGATATACCACCGGTAGACCATGGGTAAGGGGCAGGAACGTCACTGTGGGGTTTGGAGTGTGGGTTACGAGCATGAAGGTTCTGAATCTTGTCTTCTAGGTGGATGGACTTGCGTTTTCTAGATGCCCGCAACATTGGATTCGTTTTCCAGATCTTGCATTCTGAAGAAGACAATGCCTGCAGATTCTTGGAAAATCTACCATGGGGCGTGGGATTCTTGGTGTCCGAACACTTCGAATCGCTGGTACGGTAGCTGTTCAGCAAGTGAGCAAACCGGATCTCAATTTGGCAAAGCAATAGATTGAGGTAAGGTCAGCTGCAGCTCTGACGAAATTCTATCACTATGGGCAAATTCTCCCAATCAACCCTTGGCTCCATATCCCTTCAGCACTCTGATCAACGCTTTCTGTTCGCTTTTGGGATGGACGTGGTTCTTACGAAGCCAGGACAACACAGAAGTCACATCATTTCTCTTTGCCGATGGGTCGGCCCCCCTTTCACATAACAGCTTTGCTATGTCCTTTCGAGTCACAGAAGCAGCGCAAATCCCGCACAGAGTTTTGTGACAGTCCTGGGAATGTGCGTAACAGAGGGCTGTATGTAGCACTGTCTCGCCGTGATTCGTTCTTGCTCTTTTGTCCGCTCCGGCAGCAAGGAGCAGCTCAATACTTGTTCTATGGCCCCAGCGAGCAGCGTGAATTAGTGGTGTATAACCAGAGTCATCGCGTGCTTCCAGGTTTGCTCCAGCTTTTAATAGCACCTCAACTACCCCAGTATAGCCCCAATAGGCCGCGTCATGCAAAGGTGTTCTAACCTCATAATCTTTCACATTGACTGACGCTCCAGCTTTCAACAGCACCTCAACTACCCCAGTATAGCCCCAACAGGCCGCGTCATGCAAAGGTGTTCTACCCTTATTATCTTTCACATTGACTGACGCTCCAGCTTTCAACAGCTCGACTACCCAAGTATAGCCCCAACAGGCCGCGTCATGCAAAGGTGTTCCACCCTGATTGTCTTTCACATTGACTGACGCTCCAGCTTTCAACAGCACCTCGACTACCCCAGTACGGCCCCCAATGGCTCGCGTAATGCAAAGGTGTTCCACCGTTATTATCTTTCACATTGACTGACGCTCCAGCTTTCAACAGCACCTTAACTATCCCAGTATTACCCCGACCTAGCCGCGTGATGCAAAGGTGTATTACCCCGTATCATCTTTCACATTAACTGACGCTCCAGCTTTCGACAGCACCTCGACTACCTCAGTACGGCCCCAGAAGGCCGCCTCACTCAAAGGTGTAGAACAAAAATCGTTTTTTGCATCGACTGACGCTCCAGCTTTCAACAGAATACTAGCTACCTCGGTTTGGCCATTGAGCACGGCTAGAGAAAGCGATGTATTATTCTGCCTGCCCCTCGCATGGATATTCGCACCGGCTTTTAACAGACATTCTACTGTCGGTGCCCGACCCCAAGAAGCAGCCAGTGAAAGAGCAGTATACTGTTCTTCCTCGGATTTCTGTTCAATATCGACGCCATTTTTCAACAAGATTTCAACAACTGGTGTATTTCCCTTTACGGCAGCAAGGTGCAAAGCAGTAAGACCCATGTTTGTTCTTTACATTGATATCTGCATTTCGCTCGACAAGTAGATGGATCAGGGCGGTGTTTCCTCCATTCGAAAGAATGGTGCAGAGCCGTCTTTGCATTGGCATCTGTTGCGTTGACATCGGCGCCATTCTCCAGCAGATATAGAAGTGCCCCTTCTGTGTCAGAGCGGCTTCCCACGCCTTGCCCAGCTGCTGTCTTGGCCAGCTCAAGGAGTGCGTCATTGGAATTCCACTTCTTCGCCTCAAAGCTCATCATGAGAGCCGCCACTAACTCTTTTGCAGATTTCTTGTTGTAAGACGTACCCACGTTGGGGTCCGCTCGATGTCCAGTTGGAATCTGTTCGAAGGCTATATCGAGATCGAGGTCTTCCTGAACTACTGACAGATTTAATCTTTTCGTTGGGTTTCCGGTGTGCGAGCTTTTCCTCGAAGATATCCTTCGTCGGGGTTTTCCTTCTATTGTCCATTCTTTTCGGGGGGCCCGGATCCTTGCCAGTCTCTGAAGTAGACCCTGGCATTCCCGCTTCATTGGTCTGTTGCGACCGTCTGCGTCTATTCAAGCCGATACTGCTGACGCTGTCATCGGGCATCAGCTCACTGGCGCTATGAGATTCTGATCTCAGTCCCTCGTGATCAACGGTCAGGTGGGTGATCCACTCCTCAATGCCGCACTTTTTGGATTCTTCCGAGAGCTCTCCAGAGCTGGCAGATGAAGGATGTTGTCGATCTTTTCCACTCACAATGGTAGACTGCGACTCAATAACAGTACTTGCAGAGGCAATCACTGCCTCTGCAGTGCGCTTCAATTGCTGAGTATGTCCCGCAATATCAGGATTTCGGAAGCCCATCGGTAATTTGTCATCTTTAGTAGTCCACTGTGACGAGAGGTTTTCAACTTGCTTTACCAGACCTTCGACTTTCGAGACGAGAGGGAGGATGGTATCGATTTTTGGATTGATGACATTCAATACATTATCATTGGTCCGACAAATGATGGCCCTGTTAATAACTGAGCACAATGTTGAGCCATATATGGCAACGAGACTTACAACGCAGCTGTTTGGAGCCCCATTTCTGCGCAGATTCCGAAGTCAGCATCGTCCTTCGCGGATAATTTCTCGAGTTTGCAAGACAGATATAGGCACATGATAGGAGAAGAAACAGGGTCATTGCTCCCAGTTACGACCCCAAAAAGGGCCTGGATGGAGGACAACCAACTCCGAGAAGTACGTACGAAGGATGGTTGAGTGCCAATGAACTCTTGACTTGATGTTGCTGATCTCTTCTGAATTGATACTTAGTTGTACCTGCTTCACGGCCTTCTTGAAGCCATTTGTGACTTCGCTAGGAGGCCCGAGGCGATCAAGAACCTTCTGCAGAGCCTTGATTGTGCGCTGGGTATCTTGAATAGCATTGTGTATTGGGTCCCAAGCGCCATCTGTTCTGGACGAAGCATAACTTGTTTGAGCGATGACGGTATCTTTGGGAAACGCCTCGATATCCTCCAGCACCCGGGTCAGGCCTCGAACCTCTCCGTGGAGGTCCTCCAAGGACTTGCCAACCTTCTTCGCTGAGGTGATGAAGGTGTAGAGTGTCGTCGTGACAGAGTACAAGGTTTTAAGAGCCGGGCCGACAGCGGCCGCTATGGAGACTGGATCCATGTGCTATATCCGAGACAGTGCTCGAACTTAGTGATAGCGTTGATCGGTAAGTATGGACAAGCTGACATTTGATTTGGAGCTTTGGCGGGGTAATCAGGCAGCACACCACGCCTCGCTTGCGGCTGCCTTGTAGAAGTCTGGGCATTGATACAAGTACCTTGGTACCGGAGGTACAGTCTCAACTACAGCCTTGTAAAAGAAGCCGCGTCGCCGAAAGCGCCTCTGAAACATTCAACTGGGCCCTCTCCTTTTCATTTCGAATGATGGATCGAATTAGCACATGTAAGGTAAGAGACTATGGTATGACAGGACAGCATCGTACAGTAAGAGAACACGGTAGGGTAAAAGAACTTTGCAAAGTGAGAGAGTATCAGATACGGTAGAAGAATATCGTAGGGCGAGAGAGTACGGAGGCCCGCACACAAAGTCGAATGCCAAGACTTCTTCTACCTTACGCCAAGATCTTGGATAATGCCCTGCCTGGAGGTTGCCTTCGACTTCGGAACTGCGCCCATCCTGACCTCACTTTGGGGTCCATTGTCCCTACCAGGCCCAACGGAAGTCCGCCCTCCGCTACAGGGTCACCTTCCGAAAGTACATAGCGCTGATCCTGCCAAGCCAGGACCCCTGAGCCCCTGCCAAGGCCCCATCGTCACCGAGTCGACCCCGCCAACCCCTCCTTCCTTGATTTCTCTCCAAACATACGATCTCCTCGCTCTTCCACTCACTCACCCACTCATTCACCCACCTACCAACAACACCCACTCAACAGCCAACTTTTCCTACGATACAACAACCCCTACCAATTACACTCACCCACCCCAATCTACACGCAAGTCCCACCTCACACACAATGGACAACATCGAACAAGACGCCATGAAAGACATGTCCGGCGGCGGCGGAGGAGGAGGAGAAGGAGGAAATCAGCAGGGGGGAGGCCAGTCCAGTGGCATGGACAAGACCATCGATCAGGGTATGCCGCTCCCTTTCTCCCACCTCTCCACTTCACCTTCCCATCTCATCTCTCCACACCATCCCACCCCTCCACATCACCTCCCCGTTCCCATCTCTTCACCCCACTCTCCCATCCCATCCCATCCCATCCCCCCACCCCCATCCCTCCACCCACCACCACCACCCGCAACCCAACCCACACTAACGAACACGGCACCGCAGGCGTGGACAAAGTAGCCAGCGAAGAAGGCGTGCCGGGCATGGCGGACGGTGCCATCAACAAGGAGGTGAACTCCGAGGTTGGGAAGTTCACCTGAAAGGCGGCGCGGATAGGGTTGGTGCGAGGGGGGATGGGCTGGAGACGTACATACATACATGCGTACGGTTGATGCGTGTAGAGGGGACGAGGCATGGCAAGGAAAGGCAAGACAAGGCAAGGGAAGAAAAGATGAGATGAGATGAGAAAAGATGAGATGAGAAAAGGAGGGTGGAATCTTGCTCAAAGACAATCACAAGCAACTTTCACGCTGCAACTTCAGCTTCAGCTTCAGATCAGATACCCTCTCTACATCGCTATCCACAAAACCACCACATGCATCCATATCTACCAGAACAGCCAAATCGCCATCTTCCCCACGCCTAACCCTCGAAAGCCGCCCCTCTCACTTCCCACATCCTCATCCTCATCCATCCATCCATTCAGCACAGTCCCCATTTCTTTCCCAAACCCCCCCCCCATTCATTCCCACCCCCCCACCCTCCCATCCACCCCATCCCACACATCCATCAATCTCCCACACCAACAGCCCACCCTCCAAATTTCCAAAATTACATACACACATCAAGACAGCTCACACCACACGATCCCAAGCGAGCGGCGCTGTTCCCTTCTCCCGCTCGATCCGTGGCCGCTGTAGCGCAATGCCTTTCTTCTTCTTCTTCTTCTTCTTCTTCTTCTTCTTCTTCTTCTTCTTCTTCTTCTTCTTCTTCTTCTTCTTCTTCTTCTTCTTCTTCTTCTTCTTCTTCTTCTTCTTCTTCACAGCGCGCGACGCGTACCGCCAACGAGTCTTTCTCTAGACATACGTCTTGCCGTCCGCTTGTATCATACCCGACCGATCGATCCTCCTCGTAGGCGGACACCTCACATCCGCAGGTGGTAGCAATTCTAACATGGTTGGTTGGTTGCTTGGTTGGTTGGGTAGGTATCCGAGTCTGATCTCTTGCTCTCTTTCTTTCTTTCTTTTTTTCTTTCTTCCTTCTACAACAGACAGATAGACAGATAGATAGATAGAAAGACAGATAGACAGCCAACTCCACAACGGAACCCCGGGACGGGTTTCAAATCCAAGTGCGTCGTTCCCCCGTCATGGGCCAGCCCGCGCTCTCCATCTTCTTCCTCATCCGGCGGGAGCGCTCCTCGCGCGCGATGTTGTCCACGTCGTTGAAGGCGTTGAAGCGGGACACGCCGGCCGGCTTGTTCTTTTGTGGCGTTCGTGTTTCCGTCGCGCGCTCGATGTCGTAGATATCGTGTCCCTCCTCCTCCTCCCTCCTCCTCCTCGTTTCTCCCGTCACGGATCGGCATCGGCTCGTCCGTGAGATCGGGAGGTATGGGTTGGTTGGCGCCGAAGGAACTCCTTTCTGTCTGGTAGCCCTTCCGTAGCAAGTGGCGGAGAGTCTCTGTCGGTTGCGTTGACGGCAGCGACTCGTCCTGGAAGTCGGGAGGTAAAGGTTGGTTGAAGCCCCAGGAACTCGAGGCCGTATGCCTCCCTCTGCGGATTATGTCCCGGAAAGGTCTCAGACCGGCGTTCTCCTGAGCCGGTGGAGCAGTGTTGTGACGGGGCCATTGTTTCAAAGACCATCTGTTCTGGCGGTCCGTGGACTCGGGCTCGGGGCTGGGACGGGCTACGCGGCCGGCTGTGGAAGGTGTGCTGCGCTCGGTGTCGAGTATGCCAAAGATTGCGAAATCGAGGAGGGGTTGCATAGCGGCGAAACAGGCGCAGAGGACCCCGGTGCTGGTTTCGAGGGCGGTCCAGACGCTGAGGTCGATGAGATCATCTGTGGAGGAGGTCTTAGCTATTTACGTTAGGGGGGGGGGTCTCTGGGTTCGCGCACAGGTAAAGTCAACCGAATGTTTATGGACGGCAATGGTGTTCAAACGAAGAGTAGCCGCGATGATGACGCTGGAAAGTGCTCGTTAGCGAGTTGGACTGTCCTGGGGATCGCTTGTTACTCACAAGCCGCCAAGGATGAAGACGAACAGAAGTCCAGCCTTGTGTGACGATAGAGTGATGTGGGATCTCCACAGATAGGGCAGGGGTAGAATCATGATCACGACATCCAAGATGATGTTGGGTATTTGTATGCCCAGGAAGTAATGCAAGGTATTAACGCAGGCTTTGTTCGTAATCTGGGTGTCCCAATAGGCATTGATGGGATTGCAATTGAATATTATCACCACCAGTGTCGTTATTCCCCAAAATATGACTGACACACCAATCGTCGCGGCGTATATTTTGAGTCGAGGGACATGGAAGATGCGGTAGAGTAAGGACAGTATCGAGCATTTGATGAGGACCACGGATAGTGGGTACATTATTTCCGAAGCGTAAAGGTAGATCCAGAAGTGCCTGATATCGGAGGCTGTCGCCCACTGTACATGCTTTCCGACATTGAAATGCTGTACACCTGAGGAAGCGAACTTTCAGTCGCCAAAGCTATGCACGCATGGGTGTGCTTCTTACAGTATATCATTAAGATACTAGGGATCCATGCCACAGGCTTTTTGCGAATGTCAGTCGCATGTTCCCAGAGAAAGTTGCGCGGGCATCACTTACCAAGGCGATGAAAATCAACCAATCATCCCACGAGAGTTGCACCCCGGATAATCTCCTAGAAGCAAAGCGAAGGGCCACCGCTATAGCCGACAAAGCGATCATAACAGAACATACTCGGACGAGATGGGGACCTTTATTCGCATAGATGTCGAAACCTGGAGCATTTGAAAAGCTAAGGTAAGACATCAATGAGGGTGACGGGCAGCGACGACGTTGAAGACGAAGGAGAAAAGACACATTGGTACATGCAGTCCTAACTGACTTCTCCAGATAGAAACGCGAAGTCGCGATCCATGGGCCGAGTCTGAGGTACCCAAGGACCCCGCCGAGAGCACAGAACCAGCGCCGGCCACAGAAAGGCAAAATTAAATATAATAGTCATTGAAACACGAGTCAGTGCCGGGAAAGTTAAAGTTCCCTGAGATGACGAGGCACAGCGACGTGAACCTCTGAACCAGAAACACTACCCGACCCGTGAGCCAGTCTAGACCACAAATGGGCAGAGAAGCAACGGGGAAATTGATTCGGGCCTATGAATCGTTGGTAATTGCCACGAGACACGGCTAGAGCCGAGTTGAGCCGCCAACGTGCATTTGCACATGATTGATATATCTCTGACGGACAGGGTACATCTCTGTTTCAAGTCATTGTCAGATTTCCTTGCTACCTTCTGTCTCGTTCCGAAGCCGGTGTAGTCACTGTATCGACCAACGTTTCGACCTTGCCATGGCGTCAAACCAAATCCAGTGGCTAGAAAGTCGAGTCCCTCTAGGAAGAGGATGTCTCCATCGAAATTGGCAAGTTGAGGTAAGGTAAGGTAAGGTAGTCTGGTAGCTAAAACTCCAAGCTTTTTCCTTTGTAGCTCTCCCGTACCGAGATCGCTAGCTCCGGAGAAATGGAAGCATTGACCAAGTGGGTACTGACGATGATTGGTCAATGCATCCTACTTTCAAAGCTTGTGACGAGCTTGTGTAAAATTAAAGCAGATGGTATACGATATGGTAAAGCGAGCTTGCCGACAGCAAAGACCGATGAAACGCTTCAATTTTACTTTACCATCGTCTGAGAACGAAAAGGGTCAAAAGCACCTCTTCCACAAGTACAGAACCTTTGCGCCGAGCGAAAACACAAAAAAGCACCTCAGCTTCTCTGAAGAGAGCAAATGGAAACGGTGGCGGAAAAAGAGGCCCGTGACCAGAATTTGGATGTAAACAAGCTACCACTCGCACAAATCAAATAGGTACTTAAAAAGGCATTCTCCATAAGCCAAATTGCGTTCTCGTATTCGAGAGTTCTGCACATTTCAAATGTGAAATGAGACTTAGGTACGACAAGCAGACAGCACTTCCGTAGTTCCTCCTAGCCGGTGATCCTATAGACTGTAACGGACTTCATCATTATTTGTTAAACATTTCACATCTCTCTTTCTGGAATCATCGGAGCCGAGGCCCAAAGAGTCGAGCGGTGGAGCGATATCATCTTGAGTACGGTGACGTTGAATGGTGAGCGATTGAAGTCGCCGGCAATAACCTTCAAGATCTAGTGGCGAGACTGGCTGCCGGCTTGGTCCGAGAAGGACCGCCCGGCAACATTGGCTTCTAGATGCTCCAAAGGCACTTCTTCAGACCTCTCAAAACGAATGGTGATAGCAGTATCGGACAAGGCAGCATTGACCACGCGTCCGGTGTCCAAGTTTGAAACTTTAGTATCATCAGACAATCGCTTCTCCATATGAGGCTCTGAGCAGCTCTGCCTACCCGGCTGCGTGGTACTTGTCAGGAACCGCTGGAGCGTCACAAGTCCTCTTACCATCTGATGATGAAGCAGACGTCTGAATGACAAGGATGGTGGAGATTTATTGACATTGAATGGCGCCTGCTTGAAGAGAGAGAGAACCCTGGAGTTGAGCCGATCGACTGCCAAGCATTCACCTACTCTACCTCAGCACGTGCTCAGGTTTCATCTGTATCTTTCCGTGCCAAGGCTTGGCGTGCATTCAATTCACAAAAGCGGCGACCTTTCGGCTTTTTCTTTTCTCCCAAGTCACATTGCACCTGCTGTTTGCAGGAATGCTGGTGCAATGATGTGAAGTGAATTGGAAGATTGAAAAGGATCCAAAACTCTCCTTCGTGGTTATGTCCTTCAGCTTTAAGGTTTGTGGTCTAGATTTATTTCACAGACGCCAAGGACGATCAAAAGCTACGTAATGCCTCGGGCCTCAGAATGCGGGGATATGGGACATCACGGCGTTCGTCAGCTTTTCTTTCCTCTCAAACACTCCTCTCTCATTGCTCAATTGATCCTCTCATCAATCGCCCTTGCAGTGTCCTTCCTGCTATCTTCCTATTACTTCTCAATCGTGTATTCTATGTTCAAAAATCATGGTAGACGGTAAATCCATTGCCCAGAGCCGGCTAGGCCAAGTCAAGGACTTCCTTACACTGAACAAGACCGCTACGACCATCCCTTTCGACCCCAATTGCACCAAGTTTCCACAGCGGAAAGACGTTCCACAAGCCCCTTATGCACCTCCAGGAGTGCCGACGGCTTGGGTATGGGGCGAAACTGATTTCGTAGGGCGTCTCAATCTATTGACGCCGACGAGGGTTAAGGCTGCCGCGGCAAGCGAAATCAAGACGGGCGACATTGTCTCATTGAAGTAAGCCAGCCGCTATGGTCAACAGGGGCGTGCTAAAAGCAAGACTGTAGTCTCCCATTAAATCATCCGGAAGTTCCAGCTTTTGCCCGAGAAAGCTTCAAACACGAGATCAAGACTCTGGCCGAGAATATTGCATACGATGACAAATACGAGTTGAACACTCAGAGTGGGACGCAATGGGACGGGTTCAGACATGTTCGTCTCACCAAAAACCGGCGTACGTCTTGATGTCCGCTAAAGGCTTCTCAGTTTGGCTGGATACCCGCCCCAACCTTCTACAACAACACCCACGGCGAGGACATTGTCGGTCCCAAAGCGAACCACAAATGCTCCATCCACCATTGGTCAGACCACGGCATTGCAGGTCGTGGTATCCTCCTTGACTACCGCTCTTACGCAGAGAAGAAAGGCGTCGCTCTGAATTCATACGAAGCGGATCGCATATCATATGCAGAGCTCGAGGCTTGCGGAAGAGACCAAGGCATCGATATAAGGCCTCAAGCGCAAGGAGGTGATATACAGATTGGCGACATGTTGTTCATCAGAAGCGGCTTCATCAAAACATACTACAGCAAGCCGGTAGAGGAAAGGAACCAGCTAGCACTACGACATCATGAGCTAGGGGAGAATGATGGCCAGCGGTACGCGGGCGTCAAGCAGGAGGATGCGATGCTAGACTGGTTACACGATTGTTACTTTGCCACTGTTGCGGGAGATAGCCCGACCTTTGAGGCGTGGCCTTCGAATCAAGGTCTCTGTCTAAGTCTCGTCTTGGAGTGAAGCCATGCTAACCCTGTTTGACAGAGTATTACATCCACGAGTACCTGCTTGCGATGTGGGGCTGGTAAGAGATTGGACCGACTAGCCATAGAGCCCTTCAAAGACTAACTTGCGGGTCTTAGTCCTCTCGGAGAAATGGTCGACCTCGAAAAGCTGGCGCAGACCTGTAGAGAGAAGAACAGGTGGACTTTCTTCGTTACTAGCGCGGCCGCAAATGTCCCTGGTGAGACGTTACTCCTGCCCCTTCATTGCTTGTGCTAGACCGTGCTAATGCTGGACATAGGTGGCGTTGCCTCGCATGTGAATGGTACCGCTATTTTCTAGTCATCTGCTAACGCGAGGAGCCCTTCCCAAGCTTCATACGCGATGACTGTACATATATGCTTTTTAACGATCTCCATGAGCGAAGATGTCTTGTTGATCTTATATCGCAATGGTCAATTCCCGTACCATGGTACCCACGTGGGACCGAGCTGTCCGAGTCATTTAATTTTTGGCTATGAGAATTCGAGCCTTTTTCAAAGGACATCATAAAGAGTTGGTACACTATTTTTCCATCTCTTTAGTCTTCAAGTCCCCCCTTAAGACTCCACCACGTTAGAGACAACACATCAAAAAAAGCAATCTACGACTTCTCCGGCGATTCCAAAACAATCCACATGGACGGGAAAACTTTCAACCACCTCCAAGAAGACGACCTCATCAGCGACCAGTAGCAGACAACAAGAACAACAACCATAAAGACCACTAGCACACACACAACAGCAATAAAATCAACCGAGGAATCCAGCACCACCACCGCCACCAAAGGGACCTCCACCAACAAAGTCACTTCAACCAGCAAAGCCTGCAAAGACCGTGCGTCGAGAACGAGTTCTTATGAAGCCGACATCGAAGCACTCAAGCCCGCTGAGATTGCGGTCTCTCCGTACTTAGCCGGAGCTCCGACCGCGCTGCCAAATGCCGAGAAGGGCGGCGGGGTGCGCGACGTGATACAACTTGTTTGGTGGATCTGGGTGCCAATCTTTCGTGTATATAGTCTTAATCCACCGGGAGATCTCTACGTTCCCGAGCTTTCACTTACCGTACCTCATATATTTGAAAAGTCTTTTCTCATCTTATCTCTCGGTCAGCGTATCTCTCTCTCTCTCTCTCTCTCTCTCTCTCAACTTTGGCCCTGGTGTTCCATCGTCCACTATCCATCATCCTTCTCACCCACTGTCGCATCCACCCGCTTCAGCCATCGCGACTCCAGACAGATTTACTGCTGTAGACCCCAAGAGCTCATCCCCCATTCGAGCCGTAAATCATCTAACCTCCCCCAACCGAGGCGCAACCCGATATCCCACGCTATTTCCAAAACAGAAACGCCGACATCGATCATCCAAATCCCCCAGACGGGGCCTCCAACCTGCGACTCCTTAGCGCCATACCCCGTAGGCGCGGCCCACCGTCTAGATTGTCTAAAAGGGATGAACGATCGGATCCAAAGAGCGTTGAATAAGCCGTGACGGCTCAAAACCCCATGCTCCAGTAGAGTAAACAGCGGGGTAGGCGCCATGACCGTGTCCGGACCGAAATTGCGGATCCCGTGGGAAATCCAACGATGACCCCGTCTCATATCTGGACAGAAGTGTCACGGTGGCAAGTGCAGATATCTGTCGGCAACACAGGCCGTGTGTATAGTATACTCGTTTTGCACTGGCAGGTGGCCCCTGTCGTTCGAATTCGTCTCGTTCAGAGCCGCAGCACCCTTCGTCCCACCCCCCACGCCTGCATGGACCTACTATTAAGTCTCTACAGTGTAGGCGTGGGAGTCTCTTGGTACTGAGGTATGAGAGTAGGCTCGTTCGAGCTTGCTAGCCCGGGCTTTGAGACGGCGCGGTTACTTGTTTACGTTTTATGGGTGTGTATATGCATGCTCGTGATGTTGTTTGCTTGGGAAGCTCGTTGACAGAAGCCAGGGGTTCATCGGGCCCACTATCCTCTTGTGTCTAACTCTTTGGAACGTCAACTGCAATTCTTTTCCGGATTTACCTTGTTTTTTTTGCAATCACTCCTACGGGCGAGATCTCTCATGATTGTTCTATATTGAAATGCGTATCAAATGTCACTAGCATGGTCCATTATGAGATTTCGTACCCGGGTCCTGAGCTGATGACTTCTATCTTCAAGCTCATCGCTGTTATTGTCTTTGCTCATGATTCGAGGATATTACAGAGGCTGGTGCCGATAATGTCGCTGCTTCAATGGGATGTCCCTCCTGAGCATCTGATATCTGACATAAAATCGTGCGACATGTCGACGGGGTGAGCAACAGGAGCGAATGGAAGACTCCGAAGGGTTTGACAGCACCAAGAATTAGAAAAGTACAAGTAGATACAACTGCTGGCGCCGGATATGCTGCGACATGCTATCAATCTAGATCAAACCTAAGAATTGCCACTTGAGGACTCGGGCGCAGAAATCGCATCTTGAAGTGGAACGGCCTTCTCAACCCCGTCTTGCGGTGGCGTACTCGATGTCGACGGCCTTGTTCCATCGTGACCTACGATTGCCCAAGCTGCTTTGTCTTCTTCATCCGTTCGTGTCGGGAAAGGGAACGATAGGCATAAGATATGATAAGCGAACCTGTATCATAATGAGCCCGCGCGTCGATGTGATAAAAGTTGGACGTCGAGACTCACCCAGAGAAGAGAAGTCCCTCGAGCCAGCCCAAGGAGGTGAAATCCACGTAGTTGCGTGATACTCCTTTGATCATGGGATTGATTTGGTAGGCGAGACCGGGGATTTGTGGTACCATACCGACAGTGAATGCTGCCACTGCTCGCACATTGATGCCTGCTGTGTACCAGTAGAGGCCGGATGGTTTGTAAAGCTGGTAGACATTCAATTCGCCGGACCTTCTGACTAGGAAGAAGTCGGATAGGAGGACTATGTCAACACGTTAGAGACCACCGAATGAGAAACAGCATTCGACCTACCCCCAGCGACAGGCCCAAGAAACGGCGCCGAGTATCCGTTGAGGAACGCCAAGAAGCTCTGAGCGCTCGCCTCGATTTTCCAAGGGCAGATGGCGAAGCCGAGGATTGCACAGAGAAATTGCCCGCGTCTCAGGTTCATGTATTTCGGGAAAAGCGCCATGGTGTCGTTGGCGAAAGGGACTGAGTTCCCAGCCACGTTCGTCCCAATCATGGCGAAGGCGAAGAGAAAACCGACGAAGAACTTTGCAGCCCGATTATTCCACATGAGAACGATCGTGAGCGGGTTCCACTGGATTTGCCCATATATGACTTGCGACGAGGCTGCCATGACGACGCCGAGGAAGTAGATGAGCGTCATGCATACTGGAAGACAGATGGCTTGAGCAATGGTGGCAGTCCGCGGATTACGGGCGTAGCGCGTCAGGTCAGGGATGTTGATGGCAAAGGTTGAACTGGCGGAAATGGCGGTCGTGATGGCGTAGCAAAAGGCATAGCCCAGAGACATTCCATCCTCGATCTTATTCGGTATTCGGAGTAAAGGGCCAAAACCGTGCGAAGCAGTCACCGCCCATGTGAACAGACAGATGCCGAAGATTGGCATGATGATCACTTTGACCAGGAAGATCCAGCGCAGTGCGGGCATACTGAGGAACAGAAAGGGGAGAGACGCAAGCCAGAAGATGGTAAAGCTGAGGAGTTCAGCAGCCGTGATATCGGCACTTGTTGGTAAAGCATCTGTGTGCCAGTTGGCGAAGGATGGCCATATGGCTTCAATCATGGCTTGGACTGCAAGACTGCCTAGGTAGGCTTGGATGCCGTACCATATGGGAGCAACAATTGCCCGGATGATGATGGGAAGGCATGAACCTCGTAAGCCGAAGGATCTAAGACGAGAATAAGTTATCGCCAGAGAATTTTGAGGACTGTCATACGCTCTCGAGATGACTGGAAAATTGATTGAGTACTGACGTACGTTAGCGCACTGTAGGTTCAATGCAGGAAACCACGATCACCGGGGATTCAAATCTTGTGAGACGGAAGGACACAGCGGCTGATTGTTACCTTGGAGCCAATATAGCCAGTACCACAACATGCCATCATGACCAAGATATTACCAATCAGATAGGCTATGAGAGCTATGCCAGGATTGAGACCCAATGCGACACTTGCTGATGCAGTCTGAATCTGGGAAGCAGAAAAGCCTTCAGCGATCCAGAAGCCTCCGACATGGTACCACTCCCACTTCTTCTGATTCCTCGGGACTGGATCTAAGTCTGAATTGCTCCAGCGGGAGATTTGGCCTTCGGCTGTGAAAGAGCCTGAAGAAGGTTGGAGAATCAGGCGTCGGCGGTGGAAGGACTTGAGCCTCTCCATATTGCTCTTGGATCAAGCTGGCTTGAACGACAAGGAATGGGGTTTGAGTGCACAGTTAAGATTGCACAGAGACAGTTACGGTGTAAAGATATTTGAGGTCCCCTTCTAAACCCCATATCTTCGAGGACAGCGAAGTTCTGCTGATTCACGGACCTAGAATGCGCATATGCATGATGATATCATGATGGGCCGTGGCCTCTGCGCCAACCGCGAGGTGACCAATGGATTTGCATGTAATGCTGCAGGTTACCTCATACATATAGTGGGATGAGGGAGATATAGTAACGAATATTCAATGCCTAAAGCAATAAACAATTCGCACGCGAGCTACATGTCGTAATAGTTTTTTGAATGCCGTATTCAAGATATGAAGATGGGATTCGAAGCGAGTCTGACAATTTTCAGCTTGTCAATCATGTAATTAACGGACTTGATGATGCAAAGCCACAAAACATTGCGTTCTTTTGCTGCGATACTTCCAGACATAAATGCTTCATGTAGAGTACAAGGTCTCAAAGAAAGTCATCCACGCAAAGTCCACGCAACACATTTCTGCTAAATCTTGTCAAGCCTGGCGGTGAAGAACTCTCTAGCCGTGGTCTTCAATGCAATGTGTAATACCTTTCGGCCTCCCTAATGCTGCAGGCTCACCTCATACACATAGTGGGAATGAAGCTTTGGGGTGGCGTAATAGCATAGCTACTCATAACTATCCACCACATCATCAAGCCGATGGAGACAGTCATCGTCCTTCTTGGCACATAGATGCAAATGAAGACAAGCCGCAACGGGATCTTTAGAGGTGGGCATGAAGTTGTTAGGCGGAGATGCTTTCAAGATTGGCATCCTGTAGGGCTGAAAATGCTTGGCGAGGAGGGTGTGATTCCAGCATGATTCACTCATTGATGGGCAACAGCCCGGCTGTATAAGGTACCACTACGTGATAGAGGGAAATAATCGCGGCGCGGATTATCGTCACGGCAGTCACCCAGAGAATAGGCGACAGAAACAGGAACTGTTGTACCCAAGTCAGACCGGCTCATTCTGAGACAGACAAGCCTTACCTGGAGGCCTACTGCTTCCGGTACGGTGCCCATTCTCCGTAAGAATGGAAAACAGCAACCTGGCAATTGTCATTGACCGTGCTCAGTCCAGAGAGGTATTGCTGTGGGTGAAAAGACCTACTATAAATATTGACACCAGTCTCGGCGAGTGCGAAGATCTGCGATCATCCATCATCAGTGGATAAGGCTTGATCCGTGACGCTTGAGGGATGCTCACCAGACCCAGTACTGTCAAGTAATCATGAAGCGCAAAAGTTTGGGTTCTTATGTTTCGTGCCCAAAATCTCAGTCCCACAGCGGCGGTTGCGAAGCTGGAGAAGACTACAAGGAGGATGAAGTGAGCGACATGGTTTTGCATTTCCTCAGGTGCGTAGCCGGATTTTGCGGAGTTCAGAGCTCCTTGTGCTGTGACTTTTGACATCGAAGGAAACAGGAGCAAGTGGAACTCAAGGGTGACGGCTCGGAATGGGAGAAGAGTCAAGATTGGTGTGTCGTGATATAAGAGACTACTCCAATGACACAGTAAAGCCGGATAGAAGATATCGGAAGATATAGAAGCATTAGTAAAAGCTGGAAGCACGAAGGATTGTATGCCAAGAAAAGGACACTTAGACACGGTCGCAGTTGCAGAAGGGACTGGCACTACCTAGTTGCGCAAAAATGCGATCAGAACATGTGGAAGAGCAGTACCTAAACAAAAACCGTAGCAAGGCTGCGAGGCACTGCGTTCCCTTATCATGCCTTCGTCTTGAGAGAGAATGGGGCGTTTGATTCGGCGATAAGCGTGTCTCTCAGCTTGCATTGCCTGCTGGTAACTTTCAGCCTCTTCCCTCTTCCTCGGTTAGAAGGCCCCGCCGCGGAAGTGTACAGAACGAAGTGATCATGGCGTATTCCAACACATGAAACGAGCATTGTATAATCAGCAGGTCCCATTCAATGTGTGCGCCGCCGCAAGATGGGAGAAGGTACAAGAAACTGCGTAGACAGGCACGAACAAAACGCACAGTATCTGCGAAAGGGGCTGGTGCTGACGCTTTCGGAGCAGCATCCACTTCAGCCGCACCGAGGGAGCATCATAAGTACAGAGAGGGGTTCTCTCCTGATACGAGGGAAAAGAAGATAGGTTGGTGGGGTATTGACGGATAGCCCCGGATATGAAGAAGGCGCATCCCGAGCTGCAGAATCCTGCGAACCATCACGGTAAGTGGGTTCCGGCGTTCCAACCGCGCTCTGGGTTTTATTTACTGTATAGCACCAGCCGCATCATCGGCACAGTCTGGGCCCCATTTGTGGTCAAAGGTTTTGCGGCTTAATTAGCGTGCGTGTGAGCGTGTGTGGAGGTGCGGCTCCTGTGTACTAAGCACTGCTCCCATAGA